>NW_026623607.1:316549-341228 GCF_030028575.1 Malurus melanocephalus
AGGGTCAGGGCCAGATCCAATGAGGCATTTAAAGTCCTAGCAACTATTTAGCTGGCAATTTCAATTGCCCATTTAAATAGTTAGGAGCCTAAACATGGACTAGAACAATAAATTATTAACTGGATTTGAGTCTCAGTTCTGCACTCATCTTCAATAAAGGCCAAAATCRTTTTATCATGAAACTGTGGGTAATTAGGATGCTACCAGTTGTCTAGACAGTCACAGGTAYCCTGCAACCACTGTTGGAAATAATTAAAATTGATGGCCTGAAGCCTTTTGATGGTCTTTGCARTAAGAGAGCATTGACTCTTACAGTCCACTCAACTCTATGCTCTCAACATGAAAGCTCTTAATAAAAGCCAAGGAGCTGGCTTTATTAGTTACTCTATGTTATTAGACATTTTTCATATTACTAATTTTGAATTCAGTAAGTAAMAGTGCTTTTTCCTTTGTTCATCTCCCAGCACAATTGCATTTGAAGTCTCTATATGATATTGATGTAAAAGCCAAGGAGCTCTTGGTATAGACTGAGCCTCCTGTGCCATACCCTGAGTTATCCCCAGTTTGCCCGGGAAGGGTGTGGCTATATAGGCAATAATCCATTGTTGCTCCTAGGCCAGACTAATCTATACTTCTGTAAAAGCTCACAAAATGGCAAGCAAAAAGAAAGGGAAGAAATTTCAACATTAACTCATACTCCTTTAGCCAAGTGYCCACTTATATACTGACAGCAATGTCAAAAAAAGCAGTGCCACTGAGTGGTCAACTTTCAGCTTTCAAAATTGCTTGCAGCTTTTCATTTAGCTMTCTTTACAAATCAAATATTTTCTCCCTTTACTCTTTGTTCCTTTTTTTATCCAAGTCAAATTGCTGCTGAACTGTGTGCKGGAGGGTTGAGGACAGGGTGTCAGAACTGGATAGGGACAAAAGGGCTGCAGCACAGCTCAGTGCACCCCTGTCACCACTTCCCAATCCTTGTCRTCAAGGAGAGTGCACCAGATTTAGCAAGATGAGAAGCACAGGCCAGACTCTGCCTTTTTACACGATAATGAATCCACTCAATTTCAGTGCCACTGATTAGATTTATACCTGTGGAAATCAGATACCCTTTTTTTTACCCCTCTAGAGCTTTCTGATTCTCCTAGCCTCAGGGCACTTTATTCAACAACCTCCAGGCACCCTCAGTGATGCTCCTGCCATCATGTCACATCCACAGCTGTTAGGAAGTAAAAAAAGAAGCCTTCTGGGTATGTCTTTTGTACACACCTTGAAACAAAGTAAAATGAACTTTGTAAAAAAAAATCAATTCAGAGCGTAGGAAAATGTGTGTGAGTGTCAAATGCCATCAGAGTTTCCAGCTAATATTTATTGCTGAAATGAGATTGTAACAAGTACTTTGATCCTTTGAACGCCACCTGACAACTATTTTTAATATGATGTTTCTTGTCTGTATAAGATGTGGCATGCRTTGCTGTTGTAAACAAATTTTAATAATTTCTACTCCATTTCCAGCAGTTGAAATATATGCTATTGATTTTTACCTCTCTTTTTYAAGGTGCCTCAATGGCTCACCCCCTTGGCTGTCTTTTTCACAGTTACAGCAATTCCTAAGCCAAATACT
This sequence comes from Malurus melanocephalus, assembly GCF_030028575.1. Lineage (NCBI taxonomy): Eukaryota > Metazoa > Chordata > Aves > Passeriformes > Maluridae > Malurus > Malurus melanocephalus. Next base: position 318,171 of record NW_026623607.1, read on the forward strand.
ATCCAAGTTTTTCACAAAGAATTAGAAGTTAGCTTCGAATTGTGTAACTTGACTTGCTTAGCGAGGTCTGAGGATCATTCTTCATGCATCCTCAGTGTGAAATTTCCCCTGGAGAAGGTGATGCTGCTGTTCAAAAWTTGATTACTTAGCTAGGTTAATTTACCGTCTTCCAGAAAAAGCAATAATTTACTAAGAAACACTAAAAACAGTGGATTTAAAGACAATGGCAAAAGTTTATGTCAAAGTATAGGGAGGCCTGGGTAAACAATTATTTCTTTCTGTAAGTTTGAAGAGCAGATATGAATGTCATTTCAAATAAGATCAATCACTATTCAAGAGCTTATAGTTGTGTTTATTAATAGGTTGTATATTAGCATGACAGAAAGGTTTCATTGCTACTCTGAGGATGCAGTGTGTTTTGCTGCAAAGAGATAGGTGATTTGCTATCTTTTGCAAAGAAAAACATAATAACCTCCTTGGGCAAGAGCAGACACAAGAAATGGTTCTGTTTCCATCTGACAGAAAGGAGCAATGCCCACAGCAAAGCCTGCTTCTAACAGCATGTTAACAAGTGAGCTGCAGTGATTCTTGAGACTGTAGAAAACAAGGAGACTTTACAGTATTTCTGATGAAGAATTTCTGTAAATACTGTGAAGAACTTTATTCAGTGAGTGTTATTTTGTTTAGAGTGGGAAAGAGGCTACAGGATGCAGAACTAACTATCAAATATCTAAAGAGGATAACAACTGATCAGGTAATGGGTAATTAATTGCCTTCTATTTGATTTTATTCTCTGCAGGACTAATTTTATAATACAAAAACAGTCAGCTGTTAAATTATAAGAAAATGCTCTTTACAGTACAAGTAGTTAGCTCCTTCTTTTTACTATTAAAACAAAAAGGAAAAAGCTCTGGTATACTATAAATGGATCCAAAAGTGACATTACATCCTTGTGGTATTTGGAATGGTTAGTGTCAGTGTTTTATAAGATGATTGCTTTGTATTGGCTTTTTTTTATCCTTTCTCTTTTGTCAAAGGACAATTTGATGGGTTAGGCTTTATATATCCTCTTTTCCTTCTAAAAAGAAACAGGAAACATAGCATTTAGTACTGAAAGAGACTAAAATGAAAGTATTTCATGGCAGATGGGATTTTTATGAGCTGTTTGTCACTATATACCAGTCTTGTTAAGGAGAAATCGTTTTCTGCTTCATTACACTAAGATAGCTCTGTTTAGGGTTCCACTCAGCTGTGAAATTACTTTAAAACTTCTATAAGGAATAGAGATGGGATTTAAAAAAAATAAAAAATAWTGCTAACACAGTGTAAGGAATAGAAATAAAATGGTCAAACACACTGTTTTTTTAGAAGCAGAGGGGAATATAGAAATGGGTCATTGCACACTTACACTTAATCTGCTGGTTTAAGATGAAAAGAGACTCCAGAGTACTATTTTTTYCTACACCTAAAACAGGCAATGTTCACATTTGTTTACATATAAAGACTAAAAAGATATGACGGGAAAAAAAAATATTGCATTCTTTATGCTGCTTTTGAGGCAGATCAAAYACAAACAAAATAATTAGATGCACACAGATATAAATAGGAAAATACTGGGCCAGATCCTCCTTTGCTGTCCAACCACAGACATAGGCAGGACTATGYTATTCTGATGCTTTTCTCAAGTGTATGATCTGAATCTTTAGTCCTTTGCATCTTGCCCTGGGCAATTACAATTTGACATAGTTTCCTGGGAGCTCTAAGGGACTGAGAAAGGCAAGTGTCAGCCTAGTTCTTCTTCCAGGTGTTCTTGCTCCACGGCCCTGAGCAGTGCCCAYGACATGATCTACCTGTCCAAGCCAATCAGTGATCCAGATATCAGTCAAAGCTTTTATATATTTACCTGATGAAATCTAAGCATATAACATTCACCGGACCTACTCACGCAAATTCACACATGGGACTCTAAGTATTCATATGCTTGGCATTCATTTTGCCCTTTTCCTTGAGATGCCAAGACTCTTTTTCTTAATTCWTATGTCCAGTCTTTCAGAATACAATGATATTTATTAAATAACATTTGATTCATTCACGTTTATTTTTGCAAAATATCGACTTTCAATAAAATATGATAAATATTTCCTTAAATAAACTTGTTTCATCTACCCTGAAACAACTTTTTACTGACCGCTGAAATTAATTTCAAGAGTGTCACCATATTTCCTAGCCAGTAACAACTGGCAYTGCTGTTTATCTGATACATCTTCCTGGTGAGTCTATCCACGTCTTCTTTATTCCCACTGGAACAAGGTCCTCTTCTGGCTGAGCAGCATTCCTGTTTTCAGTCATGAATGTTAAAAACACAGGGCCATAGCACATGATCCAAAATATTATGTATATTCCAGTGTCCATGTAATAAAACTTCTCCATATCTTACATTTTAATCTCATTTGTTCACACATACTTTTGTTCCTTTCTATACAGATTTACTGTGTTACACCTGAAACTTCTCTTTGTGGTAATTGTTCCCTGTGACTGTTTCAGTACCTTTTTTCCACATCATTTCTCTCTCTCGTATTTCAATGTCACATCAAGACACTTTAATGTCACCTTATTCTATGATATGAACTTTATATTATCTGCAATAAACCCCCTTTATTTTTAGTGCATCTTGTCATGCTTTTGTTTAAAGTTGGGCTGCAAGGACCTGGTTGACCCATCTACAGCCAAAGGTCAAAAACCACCTAGTGGGCAGCTCCTACTTGTACTGTTTTGGACTCAAAATTCTGCTGCATGTAGACAAGGTTAATCCCTGTAAGCCCCTCTTTTTCTAGTTATGTTTTAAATGTTAATAAATCCAAGTGTGTGACCCTAACTCCACATCCTCAGGTCGGCTTCTGGGCATGTTCTATTCCTTTAGCAGCTGGAAGATACCCCTTGACCTCCAAGACTGTAATCAAGCTCTCTCCTGCTAATTCTGCATGGGCTTCATGGAAAGACATTCTCTTACTCCTTTCTACCAWTGGGCAAGAAAAAAGGAATTTATTCTTGCTCTAAGAATGTTGCACACCACAGTGATCTGGGAATGATTGCACCTGGAGAAGTCGAAATGGCCTGTTTCATCACCGTCAGTCACTCCCAACCTCCTAATTCAACTGAGAAAATCTTCACCAGTGTTGTACTTCCTTTGGGACTCCCCAAAAGGAGAACTTCTAAACTTTTGGATTCTACATCTACTTAGCCATATTCCACAGAACACTTCCTTAATGTTTGAAAATCTCAACAGGACATCCATRTATGGGGACACATATTATTATAATCACACTCGACTCTATTATAACTAATGGATTAAATGGGCACTTAAGRCTGATATTTGCCCACCCTTGAGTGACAACTATTTTAGATGAGTTGAAAAATGGTCAACACTCAGGCAGATTAAGCCCCTCTGAAAAAGAAGGCAGTAATGATGAATATTGATGAGCAGGTTCCCAATGTATTACCCTAAGTTTTATAAAGAATAAAATAAGTGTTTAGTCCAGGCAAGAACATTTAAATAGGGGCAATTTGTGCTTGAGAAACCTGGGTACATATTGTCTTTATGCATATGTATTTACCGAAGTGACATGAGTAGGWATTAACTTCTAATCTTTTGAGGGGAATTGGTTTTTTCACACCTGGGGACTGAAACACAACTACTATAAATTTCTTKGACTCTTTGACTCAGTTTTATTCTTACAATACTTATTTTAGACAGATYTTTAAAGAGCTGGAAGCCCTTAGAATGGCCTTGGGAGTAGCATTTTAGTAATCTTCTAAACCTTTTCAGATCTCTTACACAGTGCACCGAGAATTGTTGTATTTGTTAATGACTGCCAAAATCCAAATCACACCATGAGTAATATATGGACTCAAAAGTAGTGAGCATTAATATTAACTGTCTTGCTATAGAAAGACAGGCTCATAATACTTGTATCTCTAATCACCCAGGAGGAATTATGGGGATACTGAGGAACCTTCTACAGCATCTCTTGATCTCCTACCTGGAGTTTGTCCTGTAATGAGAGACTTATTTCCTACAGCTCTTCATTCCCCAGTGAACTCAGGAGAAAAGGTCAACAAAATAATATGGAAATGCCTTCTCTGGCATGACTTGTRTGCAGTGCACAGGATATTATTGTTCCAGGCTGTGATGCCCTCTTAGCTCTACAAGTCTGGTATGTCTTTGAGTCATATGTGAAATGGCCATGAATGCCAATGTATTAATATAATGGACAGCACTTGATCCCATAAATTATATTCAAATATGCAAGTTCGGTAATTCAAGTGTTCTTAAGACAAATGTGGTCATTCACAAAAACATGGACCAATTTAGTCTAACTTTAGATCTAATTAAAAATCAGATTGGAGATCTGATTTTTTGAAAGGTAACTGCATTGCAATTCTATGATAGYATAATGTGACAGCTGGAAATTAAGAGGAAGAATAAAGAGAAGAAGTATTCAAATAGGTGGTCTGCGAGTTTTTATTTTTAACAATCTACTGTGGAAAGCACAGTATTGCTATTTAATTTAGATTATTATATAAGCTACCAAATATATGGATTTTATGAATAAAAGTTTTATGAATAATAAATACATGACTTTTTTGCAAAAGAAAAGAGATATTAAAATTTGATTGAGTCTGTGATTYTCTCAGTGGATAGGCTCAGGGGCCAACACTGGCAAATGTCAAGCCATGGGGAGCAAAGGAGTTTGAAAACGTGCATGGAACCCAAAAAGGGGATCTTACAGAAYTTGTTTGAAGCTACAAGAATATTGGAAAATAAGGTGTTAAGRCCTGCACAGAAGAATTCATTGATCAACAATCTTGAAGGAAAAACCAAGTCATATGGATTAGACATACCTTGAGTAGTGAGAAAAAGAAGGCATTTAGACTTTTTTTTTCTTTTACAAAAGAAACATTAATTATCCAACTATGCAAGCAGAACTTATGCAAGCAGAACTATGTCTTTTTATCAAAGGTCCAGGAATTAAAAAATATAATAATAAAAAAAAAAGAAACAGCAAACTCTGGAAAGAGGCTCTGAGAGTAACTTTTTTTTTTAACAAAGTAGTACAATTTTTCATGTAATACCATTCACTACTGAGATGAAACACCAGACAGATGCTCTGGATTATTCTTATTTTTGGGGGCCCTCTCTGTATTGTAATCTCTGTAGAAAAAATGCAGTGCTTGTTTGAGCAGCCCCTCATGTATTTGGGGGGTCATTATTTCTTCTAGTCACATGGTTTGTCATGCATGGGAAATGCAAGGGATTGATGCTTACTAATACAGTTACACTTAAAAGTACTGCAATTTTCTCCCAATATGTGAGAAGAAGTTATTGAGCACAGGTTTTTCTGTCCAAGGGAACTAAAATTCGAAAGGGCAAAATAATCAATACAAAGGGGAAGAAAAATTTAATTTTAACTGCTTCTTGAGCTATTGAAATAAAAATAGGACCTATCCTGGACACATTTAACAGTCTGAAATTAGAATCTTAACTGATAGAAAAAGACATAACTCTGTGACACCCAAGGGCAGTTTATCTAAGTTGAGGAGCTGCTTTTCTCAAATTATATCCCATAGCTATTAGCATGACTTAAAAAAAAGTCAAAATCTGTCCTTTGGCCACTAATTATGACCTGATCTGTAGCGCGCTGAMTAAAGCCATATTTCAAACTGAACGCACCTACAAACTGTGAAAAGGCTGGAGAATCCAATTAAGGAAACTTTCAATGACTAAACCCACAATTTGAAAGTAAAGAAGCAGTTGGTTTGCTTGCCTACAGAGACTTTTCAGGCAGATTTTATTATGAAAAAGCTCAAGTCCTCCAGGCTTAGTGACAGCTGAATCCTACAATATGCTGCATTTGGCAGTAACTCTTAGAAGAGATAAATGTGTCTCCTTTTCCTGTTAAAGATAGGTTTTACGTCTTCAGTATTACCGGTGTCGAGTACAAAAGTTTCAATCATAAAGATGAAGAACTAGACAGTTARTCTCAGGTGGCTCTACTAGACAGGTTCTTATAATCTTACTATAGTTCAGAATGTCAGGTACTTTTTTTATTTCAAAAATGTACAAGGATGAAACTCACAARAAAGGAAATTAAAGGAACTAATCAAATGAGCTGCCCTGTATCAGTTCACCTGTTTCTCTGYTTCTTTCTTTCTTCATGCTCCAAACTTTTCAAAGCCATTCTGTGTTGTTTAGGGGGAATAACTGAGTTGGTTTGTTGTTTTTAGGTCTTTTCTCTCCTCAAACTGATGGATTTTTGACTTGGGATTTTATAGCTGTAGATTTTTGAGGTTTAAAATCAAAATCTTCTCTTTAAACACTGTAGGCCATTTATTTCCTCCAATCTTGAAGTATATATTCTCTATTCAGAGAGTTTCCTAGGGCTGGAAGGGCTATCTTTTTCTTCCATAAGAGTAGCAGCAATTCTGTATGGGTTACAGAGAGATCTAAGCATGCATTTGTTTGGAATTGGCAACTTCTCAAAAGACATACATATTTTCAGTCATTTTTTTTTTTATTACTTCTTAGAAGATAATTCCACAAAGAGTTTATAAATTACCAGTTAGAAGACCTTGAACGTTAACTAACTGCTGTTAGCAGGTGCAGGGGTTCACACTGAGACTGAATCTTCAACGAAGATTTTGTTCAAGTCATGATCCCATAAATGTGGGAGCAAGGTCCATTCTGTTTAATGACATAGGAATATTGCTCAGAGAGCAGTTRTAAAAGAAGACTGAAGTGCATAGAGGCTTTTAAAGTGCAAAGGACTTCTGATTCCAGATGTCTTCTTATTTGCCATTCTATAATCTTGTCCGTGTCAGGTTTACAGTTGGAATTGATGCTCTTAATGGTCTTCGGCAACAAAAAGAATCTGAATATTCTATGATTTGAACACCTACATTTGGGCAACAAAATCCTGCCTTTAATTATTAACTTCGCTGTTGAAATATTTCCTTTCTATTAAGACATATCCTTCATTCTTTATTCTCACTCATTGATTTGGTGACTTTTTATTTTTCTCTTTTTTTTTTTTTTTCTTTTGGCAATTTCTTACATAAATTTTTAGGAGATGGCATATTTTCTAAATTCACAGGCACCATACACCTTTGCAGGAAGCCTCTGAAGCCCTGGGGTCAGTTTCTGATCAGCCAACAACATGCTCAAACAATTTCTTCTCTAAAGGATTTACAGGAAAGAAAGGAGACAACATAGAAAGTGTTTATACACTAAATGTAAACATAAATGCACAAAGAGGTGTTTATTTAAGGGGGTAGCAGCCTTGTATTGTAAGAGATAGCCGGACAAAAGAGTGGGACATCTCAAATTTTTTGAGAACGGATGAATAGTTCTCAGAACTGAATTTGAAGTAAAGCAAATGTAGTATTTGTCCATATAATGAAAGCCCCAGACCTCAGTTCACACTGAGGATGGGCAGATTGGAGCACAAGCATGCAACCCATGAAATTATTTCTGTGAGTGGGTGAAAATGGGTGAAATACATAGCATTTACACTAGGATATTGAAAACCTATTGTCTCCACTGTGTCTGCAGGCCTTACTGTTTGCTCTCCTGCTCTGACTCGGCTGCAGCAATGGCAACTTTATTATTTACCTTTTTTTTCTCTCATAGGTATGGAAAATATCAAAGCGACTCATGGCAGGTTGCTATTCTCAGCCACAAGCCAGGGACTACTCCTTTCTCCTGCAYACCAGATAAATAAACTGGGACTCAAGTATATGTTGGGGAAACRACTTTTGAGCACAGAAAGTAAAGGGATTTAGACTAAAATAATTGACTCTTCAAGCATAAGCAGTAAATGCTGGGGATTAGTGTTCCAGTGTTTTATTTTTCCTTTTTGATAAGTCTCCTGTTGTCAGTGTGTTTCTTATTTAATTAATACCACAGACAGTAAATCATTGCCTTGTTTCCAAATTGTGACAGCTTTAGCCACTTTCAGGATAAGAGCTGTTGTAGTGTGAAAGAAAATCCAAACAAATGTATGCTTCAAAATGATTATTTYACCCTAGAGACTTAATTTATACAAAACAGATTACTGGAATACAGTAAAATTCCCATTAAAACTTAAGTCATCAATTTTCTGTTGAGTGAAGCATAGCTTAAATTATGAGGATTTAATTATAGTAATGATTATACTGTTGGGGTTGAAAGGTGATTCRTTTTCTGAGCTTGATTTCTTTTTTTGCTTCCTCTTCTGTATTTCTCATTAGATTTTCTCTATATGTTCCCGAAAATTTTCTCTCGTAAACGTAACTGAGTAACTCCATAACCATGACTTCGTTTTCCAAGAAGCTGGTTGAATTTTGAAGGTAATCAAATAGAACATTTTCAAAATACAATTTGATCACTCCTGTTTTGATATAAACCAGAACACAACTGACTCATKTCCAGCCTCTCCTCCTTCAGCACCCCCAAGTCCTTCTCCCCAGGGCTGCTCTCAATCTGTTCRTCCCCCAGCCTGTGTTGATTACCAGGGTTTGTCCTGATCCAGGTGCAGCASCTTGCATTYGGTCTTGTCAAAACTCATGAGATTCCCATGGACCCACTGCTCAAGCTTGTCCAGGTTCCTTTGGATGGCATCCTGTCCTTCAGGTGTGTCAACTACACTACTCAGCTCAGTGTCACCTGCAAACTTGCTGAAGGTGCACTGCATCCCTTCAWCCCTGTCATTAATGAAGATATTAAATAACACTGGTCCCAGTGCAGACCTTGAGGGACACCATGTGTCACTAATGTCCATCGAGACTGATTTGATGATTACCTCCCTCTGGATGTGACTGTCCAATCATTTCTTATCCATCTAAGAGTCCATCCATCACAAATGACTAAGCAACATTGTCACAGCATGTAGCAGATGAGTAATTTCACCATCAGCAGTTTCCTTACAGCTCTCAAGAATCTGTAACCAAATCCTGGTGACTGATTATTGTCCATTGTACCAAGGCTCTTGAAAAGCTTCTTCCACTGGTGTTTCCACCAGTTGCTCAGATTAATCTCATACAGACAAGTTCCAGTTTGGGASACTTGCTACTCACCTTACAAATGCTAATAATTTTGCAAATTTACTTTTTTTCAAATGATCCTCTTGGTCTTACCAAAGCCTTAAAGGCTGCTTGTTCCTCATCTTGTGCCTTTTTGAAAACCTCAGTTWTAGCTTCAGACAATTTAATTTCAAGTATCCCTTTAATGCCTTTTTATCTGTAATTGTCACTTTTATTCTTCATATAGTGTTATGATCTTTTTATTGTGTTATGATCTTTTTATTTTGTTTTCATCCTTACAAGACTGTTGAAYGTGAGTGTTGACTGTGCTCAAAGAAAATAAATCATCTCTTTACCTTCTTATATTTCATCTTGTGTCCTGTGTACTAMTCATGGCTACATGCAGGACTATTTTGTCTCTTCCCCTGTACTTTTGTATTTTGCTGCTCCAAGAAACAATCCTTGTCTCTACCACTTCTTCATGACACACCATAACTTTTACCCAATCTGCATTACATATCTTTCGAACACCTGAGTTGTGCAGGCATCAGCTAAACAAAACTCTCCAAATCCATCTGAATTATTAGTTGTATGTTTATAAATACTTGGCCATATATTGAGTGAAAAAATTTTCATTTTTTTCCAGCAATGGACCCCATGCCTACTTACAGTATTCTGTTCATGCTTTGTTACTGCTCTGTTAACACTAAATGTTCATCTCAGCTGTGTTCTCAAAGACCKTAATGCTTTGCTTGAAAGCAATTTATTCTGTTAATGTCTTCCAAGCTTTTCAGAGATCTTCCCAATCATTAATGTCTGTATRATGAGCTAAAACTTTTTTATGTCCAGTGTGATGTTAAAAATATTCTGGTCATTGTAACAAATTTTCTTCAAGATAAATATGGTTTTGAATCTGAATTGATTATTTTAATTTGAAGCAAAAATTAGTGATATTTAAAATATTTTTCTTTGACTAAAATACACTTTAATGTAATTTTAAAACAAACAAGACATTATGAGAATTCATACTGTATATATTTCATTCTCTGATGTTTGAATTAAATATTGTCTAGATACGCTTCAGCAGTCTTATTTGTCTTTTAGGATRAAACTCAAGAGTTTAAATCATGAGTAAAGGAGATGTAATCCAGCTCAATTGGAATTCTGCCTTTTAAAACTACTGGTCATGTACTGTTTAAAATTATTTACTTGTTGTTTAACCTCTTCACAAATATTCTTCAATGACTACATAGATTCTATTGAAACTCAAACTTTTACCGAATAATTAGAAAATGTAGTGGTACAGCTGTGGTGAAACAGGTTCTTACTTTATCATCCCATATGTCTTAGATTGGGCAAGATGCCATTCTGTGCTTCTGTATRGGTTTGCTTTCCTTGACTTTTCTTTTTGTGATAAGGATGCAGTTTGTAGCAAGAGGCATCCTAACAATGCTGTGTATCTAACAGAGACTGAAGTCTGGAAGACTGTGGTCTTCYAGAAGCAAACATTGGTAAAAATTTGCCTTGTATAGTGTGAACACTTCTAAATGTGCAAACTCACAAAAACTTAAAATTGCTTTAGCTGCCACCGGTAGACAAAAGGACTGCTAAGATTGTAAGAAGAAGAAAGTGATTATTTTGTTAAGAGTAGACCAGAGAGGTAAGCCTGGTTTGTTTACTAAAAGAAGAAAGGGAGTGTTAGGGGCGAATTCTGCAGACCCTCCTGTGAGTTATCTGCTAGGGAACAGAGAAATTATAGTAGAATGGAACTAATTTAAGACCAGCAGACATAAAAAAACTAGTCAGGAATAAGTTTGCCTTGTTACTAAAAGATGTCTGAGAGAARAAGAGCCTAGAGCACCCTTCAAAGGACTTACTTTTACCTTAAAGCTTAGCAAATTTATGAAGGATCATCTGATAAAACACCTGCCACTTTCCCCAAAAGGTGTCTTCCATTCCCAAAATCTCACATTTCTATTTTCTAGCAGGCTATCAACTATCTTAATATCTAAATAATTAGTATWTATAATGCACAGCCCTTTTTTAACATTTAGCAGCTCTAGGAGAAAAACGTTGTTGGGGTTATCTTAACCCTAGAGAAATCTCATGTCCTCCATTCTTCTTTTTCAAAACACCAAACTTCTTTTTGTGGAGTTGATTCTTAGAAGTATTTTTTKGTCATCTTTGAAGGGCACATGATTTTAGCTCGCTTATTCATGGAATAGAACATCCTCTGCCATTATCTCAGTGTTTCTTCTAATGCTGCCTCCTAAACACAAACTCTTTTCCCCATTTTCAAAAATTTTACATTCTTTGGTTTGGTAAGCTATTCTGAGATTGACTATAAGAATATAAGGAACAGGAAAGGATGTTCTGACAATGGGCCTGCTTGATCCTTTTATCAYAATTTGCAAGAGGTGTAGCGAATTTGACTGTATGTCATAAAAACCTGATGCTGTGTATATCTGTTTGCAGTAATATGACACTTAATTTAAGAAGTAATTTATTATATAAAATTATATTAATTTATATATAATAATATAATATAAATAATATAAATAGCCATTAATATCTGAGTACTGAACCAACATATAAAGAAATCTACAGGCAAMCTGATCCATTTCAGTGTGTGCAAAGTGTTAACTACATTTTTCTTTCAGCTGCAGTCCTAATCTTAGTACAAAAATAGAGTATTGGGATCTAAAATCATGTGCAAGCAAAAGATAATTGAAATAAACCAAAGAGTATGGCAAGGAAAACAAGCAGCTGTACCTCAATAATTTTTATAGCATATATTGTTTGATCTTCTGGTCAATAAACCTGATCAATTTTTATCATTAATGACCTCACCTGACTTTACAARAAATATAGTTGGTACCTTGATAATGTGTTTATGACAATATTATTCTCCAGACTTCTCTAGATACATCCCTAAATGAAATGAGGATTTCCAGTCACTAAATTAAATGCAAATATCATCACTTCTACATGTGAGGAGAGGCACATACGTAGCTATTTTCATATGAAGGAAAATTACAGAATTGGAGATATCCATCATTTGCTTGTAATACTTTAAGGGCATATTCTCCTCTAAGAATATATAAATATATAACTCACATGTCTCTACCAAGGYAAATTTTCAATGCATAGTATCCATAAGTCTATTTTTTCACCTTTATTATACCTGACATGTTTCACAATGTTCATCACTTTCATAATTCCACTGATGCTTTTTTACTGCAAGTCTCAATAAATTTGTCTGATCCACATACCATCTACAACTGCAGCAGTAAAAGCTGTCAGTGGCTGAGGAAATGTGCCTTCTATAARTAGTAGATGTATCTCTCTTTTCTTCTCCTACATTATCCAAAACCTTTTTTATTTTCTGCCACRGCACACAGTTTATTAATGCCAAAATTACAACATTCTATTAGACAGAGTAGTTAACACTGGCAGTTTYATAATGGAAAAATAAACTTAATTAACATGTCATTCTGTGTATTGAACATGGGGAACAGCTTTGAGACCTTGTGATTGTAATGTCTTCTTAGGAAAGGCAAAAATAAACTCTATGCAATAAAATTCAGTTGCATTATTTGTACATCTAATTGGCAGAGGAATAAACTCAGATACCAGAAAGAATCTTAACTAGGAACTTCAGTTTATTTTCTGTTTTAAAGCTATTTCAACTCTGGAGGCTGTGATTCGTAAGGGGGACTTTTACACAACCAAGAGTATGGAAAACAAACTCGGCAAAGATGACACTGTACCTTAGTCCTAGTGATTAAGGATCATAAAACTAAATAAAAACTGTATGTGTGCATGTGTGAGAGGGTATTGACAAAACTTCGTTCATATTATCTTTGCTTTGCAGAATATTTAGCAGAAAAGAATATTAAACTGTACTAACAGTTTTTCCTCATAGTATMCTTTTTTCCTCACAGGCATTTTGTTGTTTATAAATGATTGGTTTTACTATGTTAGTTGTGGCTTCTAAATTTTTCTTTTCTCGCGCTCTTCTGCGCATAATAACTTAATGGTTCTAGGAGTATGGGAAAAAAGAGTTTGATTTGTCTTCTAGATCAGGATCAAAGGTGGTTTTTGAGACAAGTTTATCAAAGTCTATGATAGGGGTATTAGGAAGTTTTGGTTGAATCTAATTACTTTAGTAAAAAAAAACCCTCTAAAAATTAATTACAATTAAATGCAAAAAAAGTCAATTCACAAAAAACTAAAAGCCATTAAAAAAACTTAAAAAAACACACACAAAAAATTTACCCATCCTATACATTATATGCAAATAAAAACTAATTATTAATTATTAAAATTCTTATAAAATATAAACTTCTTTACATACAACAAACCCCCAAACAAAATCCATATATCAATCATCAACAACATTTGTCTCTGTTTTTATCTTTGATAGGATGATCTAATCTAGAGGAATGAATTAAGGTGCATTTTATGCCTTCTGTATTATTACTGTTTCATACAACTACAAGGTTAAATATTGCTCAGCATAAGCACTTCAGACAAGATCAGATCTTTAGTTCAGACAAGATAAATTCTTAATTCTAAATCTGGAAGAATCCTGAGAGCCATCTTCTGTATCAGGGATACAAGACTGAATGAATTGAAATTACTTAAGGAACAATACACTTGCCAGAATTTTATAATAGTTTAACATATTAAGAAATAGTTTTTCGGTTTTCACTATTTTTATTTGTTTATGAATTTCATGAACAAAATGGTTTATACCAGTTGACGAGGTTGACCAGGAAACGTTTTTTATTTATAAATTTAAATTTTTATTTATAAATATAAATTCCTGCAAAAGTCCACATGCACTTTGTTGTATGTAACAATAAATAGCACCCACTGCATTCATCTTATATTACATATTATTTTACTTATCATTTTCTGAACTTCTATTTCCCATAGTATGAACAACATTGCAAGCACTTTGCAGTGATAATGTAAAAGTTAGTACTGAATACTTTTTACTTCTCCTTTCCCTCAGTCAGTACCTCAGTGCTTCAAATATTTATACTGAAATATGGCACAGCTATTCTTGGACAAGGAAAGCTATTTCTGACGTATTTCAACATTGCCTGCGCAAGTAATCTTTTATGAGTATGGGTAAAAATTACTTTAATTAATTAAAGTTTTGATGTAYTCTTGCATTTCTGTCTCAGAAGTTTGTATAAAGGTTTAAGCATACTAAGAAAATGTGGGTTCTGTATCACTAAATTCAGGCATATGTGTAAACAGCAGCTCAAGAAGTGTTTTTCTGATGGTCTCTCTTTTGCAAACTTTAATCCCAGGAGAGATGTTGATCAGCAACAACAGTGTCTATGTGAATGAGTTAAAGAATTTGCTGAACTCTCATAACACTGACTGTCTACGTCTTTTCAGTCAGCACAACTCAGTCTCTTGTCCTTGTCAAACTTCCCTGTCTGCTTTTGTGATTGCAGTACAGGGGAACTAACAGCATTGACAAGTTCTTGTTGTCAGTGTACTGCAGAGGCATGCAGACAAGGTGAGAAATTCCATGTGTGAAGGGAATATTAAAAAATACTAAACATTAAAATTACCTAAACTAAATAGCAGCCTGTCTGTTTACCTGGAACATTTTCTTTTTTTTTTTTTTTTTTTTTTTTAATTAAGCTTTCTTACATCTAAAGGTACCGTAAATATTTTTAAGCTTCTCCATGCAATTCACTTTGCACCAGTTGGCCTCATAGCCAGATAATATTTATGAACACTTTTAATTTCTTATATAGGTTTATTCTGAATGTATCAGAGGGCTCTGTAATTGCTTTATGCTTAATAATTTCTGAACACTTTACAAACATATCACAAGAGGAGGAATGGATACTTCAGAAGCTGCACCAGAGCCAGAAATCTCTGAAAACCACTGAAGTAGGTTAAAACAAAGCTTCAATCCATATTTTCAAGCCACAAGAGAGAGTAAAAAGGAAACAAAGCAGAAAACGGCTTACTTTGTTGCAGTAGTTGCTTCTTCAGTGCTCGATAGTTAGCCTTTTATAACTTCATTCAACTAAGTTAGAAAATGTTAGCTATCAAACTATGTTATTTCAAGCATGAGAAAAACTGTACYAAAAAGAAAAAAGTAGTTTTTGAGTGATGCTACTGGGGGTCTTTAGTTTACTAAGTGCTACTTCAAGATTTGAGTAAAATACTTACATGTCAGAGTTTTACACAGTTATTTCCAAGTGCTGTCCATGCCTTGATCTGTGYAAAAGTTCTTGCAGATTTCCCACAGTTCAACCATTAACTACTAACCTGCTGTCCTGAAATTAATGTAACTCAGGAATGGGAAAGTAGAGAAAGAGGTTTTCTTGAATAAATAGCAAGTTTGCTGAACACTGAAGGTTTGGAACATCTGAAATTTGCTCACAAAATCAAGTCAAATGTACCAACATATAGTTTCAGATAATTTAAAACATGGAAGGAAAGTAATAAAATTTATTAAACTCTGAATATTTCTCCTGATTCTTACTTAACTCTGCCTTTCACAAAGCTTGAAGAAGAGACAGCCCAAGAAAACCTTAAACTTTTGATTGTTCTACYCTTAGGGTTCAAGAATGACCTACATCCAATGGCAGTTTTGCAGTATCATGCCCTATTATTGATGAACTTGTGCTATCATGTCGGACATATGTGAAATGCATCATTTGAGGCCAGTGCACTAAATACACTGAGCAGACTGACATCCTAGGGAGTTCTAGGGTTATTAACCCACATTTCAGAGGAGCTGAAACAGTCAATATAGTATGACAGAGTAGATTCAGTCAACAAAAGTGTTTCTCATGATTTTTATTTCCTGTTGCAAATTGTGGCAACATTTTAATGTCATATTCTGAGGACTGAATCGCTCAACTCATATACTGCAAGGCATATTTTTATATAAAAATAAATTTGCAGTATAGTATACCACTCTGAGTTGTTATAGCTAGTCACCATAAAGGAGATTGATTGATCATTTCAAGCCCTCGTTGAGCATACAGTTTGGTGGAGCATGGTATGATGTCTTCCTTCATTAGAAAAGGGGAGGAAAAACAAGTATGGCAAGCAAAAAATATTWCTTCCATTTGCAACTGAGTTTCAAGTAATTATGTTTACAGCATGAATTTTAAATTTCTCTTGCTACTCAAAAGTTTAGTCTGCTTTTAATTAAGAATTGCATGTTGGTTGAAAAAATATAACATATTTGCATAGAAATAACCGTGGCAAACTAAAATTTTAATTTTAAGCAATTTTAATCACTTCCCTGGACTGGTAATTACTTCTAGTTGATCCGTTTGAAGTGATTCCTTGCAGCAATTGAATATATTCTCACCAACTGAAGTTTTCTCAGAGACTGAGAGATCATGTGCTTATGATACCTCTGGGCAGGGGCAAATCGCATTTTTTATGACAGTCTAATAATTAACAGAAAGTCTTAGTCCATCCTGCTTGAGCAYCAACAAAATAACCTTAAAATTACTTGTAGCTCTAGGTAAGGTAAATATTTGATGTTATAATGCTGAATCAGTTTCAGTGATATGCAAGTCATCTCATGATATGTATGCTCTGAGCCTTAGCCTTTAATAGTACTGTAGATATTAATAAGAAATGCAAGGTCAGTTCTGCTGCATCTGCTGTTGTTGCTTCATGCTACAGGCAGATAACCTGGGAGACAGAAAGAGAAAAGCATCCAGATAATGAACTCCCTTGAGACTGATGCTTTTTATAAGCTGAAAAACASAATATTGCTATTAGCAAGCTCTGTGCTGGAAAAATAATTGAGAATATATTTTGCTGCTAAAGTGTCTTAAAAACTAAAAAATTAGTTTTATCACTAATGCTCTTCCGTGCAAAGAAACATGGTCTAATTTAAACCTTTATTTCTTTTGCATGCTGAATACACTAAACAAAAACTGGATTCCTTGAGACTTCTTATGAGTGTTGCTTTATATTTATTTCCTCCTGAAATTTTCTAAGAAACACGAAAGGGCATATTATAAATTACAAAAAAAACCCCAAAAAAACCCCCACCCAAACAAAAAATAAACAAACAAACAAAAAAAAAAAACAAGCCCAAAACCCCAAAACAAAACCACCATTTTTAACTGTGAAAGAGCAAGAAACTGAGTCTGGAAATCCATGGATGCTGTGACAATTTCTAACTGACACTGTTATTTTGGGGTCATGTGGAATAACTGTCTAGTGCAATGTACCAAAGTTTTCCAGAGCAATTTTGCTTTCCTATTAAAAATATACTTTAGTAAGTGTCATGATTTCACTTGGTCTGATTTTTTGGTGGTGGGGGGATGGGACTGAGAAAACCACAAAGATGGCTGCTGTGAGGAAGTTCTAGAAGCTTTCTCCTTCTTCTCCAACAAAAGGAGCCCTGYCTSCTGTGYGTAGAGCCAATCCATCATKGGCTCTGGGYTGATGGACAGGCTGCCCATCAGGCCTGGACCAATTGCACAGGTTGGTTACACCTCTGTGATGACCTATTATGTAGTATTTAAGAAAGAATTCAAAACAAGATAGGGCAGCCGCCATGTTTAGTTTTAGGTTGTTAGCATGAAGTTTTAGTATCTTGCACAAAAACAGAGCAGGAGGGTGAGGAGATGTAAGAAGAAAAATGGAGACCTAAAGATCACAGAACAGTAAGGAGAAGATGGGGATTTGGCTTACTGWGCTTGCTATGGTTCTAGAACATGGAGAAGATAAGTTTTTCTTGAAAAGGACTATTTCATCATATTGAGAGAGACACCTGTATAGAAAAGTAAAGCGATCTTGCTGTGAGGAAAAAAMAACAAACCCTGGCCTTTTGAGGACTGGATTTGATTAGAAGCCAAGAAAAAGAGAAGAGGTTTGCTTCCCCCACAACGTTTTGATGTTTYGGAGAAGCTGTGCTTTGCCAAGGGGTTTGTGATAGTCGGACTCACGCCACTGAAATCAACGCAGTTTTGGCCTTGAAGGACATTCTTTCTTTTCTCCTGCGAGGTAAAGGAATTTCTTTTCCCTTCCATTAGCAGWTATACACTGACTATTCTYGGAAAAGACMACTCCCACAGCTGGAGCTGTAAGAATGTTTCCCCTACGATGCTTGGACAACAASTGAGTGCTTTGATCTGTGTTAGACTTTATTTCCTGCCCCGCTTTGCGTGAGGGACAACATGGGGGGGAGTGGAGAGGGATGGGACTTGAAAAAAACTGTCCCCAGAAAAAAAACGGTCCCCRGAAARAATAACAAGTGTCTTAWAATGTCCATTTTATTTTTCTTCTCCTTGTAAATTTATCCCTATCTCGGTTTTCCCCCCAGTGTYGTAGTATTCCTAGTAGTGTGTAGTAATAAATCTATTTTGCAACTTAAGTTATGCAGCCTGTCTGACTATTCTCTGGAGCACGTACGTATCTTTCTCTCAATTTATTGTTATGTTATCTCAAAACCATAAATTCCCGTGTTAATTGGGCTTTCGCCCTCCCTTCTCTCTCTCCGGTGGGGGAAGGGAGAGAAYGCCGTTGGGTGCAGTGCTTTTTAATTTTCAGCACAGTCAAAACCTCGACATTTCTGGTGTTTCCGCCCGGTTAATTGGGAAAATCAGGTTTTTAAACCCACGACAGTAAGAGAACTCCACTAACAGATGGGACATCCAAAGAATAAATTAGCCTAGTGCATTAMACTCAGAAATATTAAATCAGCTGTTTTGGAGTACTTTAAAAATATTTCAGAGGATATTTGATGCAGGACTGGTGAGATTTGCAGATGGAGAGGTACCCAAAGGATATATCTGAGTCTGTAAACTTTGCATAGTTATATAAATGGCAATGTTTGCATCCCGCTGCAATTCCTGCTCTTTAATTTAATCTTGCATTTAGCTGAGCATTTTGTGGGATTGCTTCACATATTTTTATTTTGCAGCTTCACATAGCACAGGCATGAAAAAACCAAACATGTAWGAAGGAAGTTTTCAAATTTTCTATTATATTTTTGGGATATGTCTGAAAGATATCAAACTAAAATGAGGAATGAAATAAATATATTGCTGAAATGTTAGTGGAAGTATTTAYGGCAAATTAGGAAACAAAATATCAGAAAATTTTGAGTGCAGAAGAAGATGGTTGTGAAGAAACATCTTTATCCCGYGTGTAAATGCTGGTCTGGGTAAAGATCCCAGGCAACATTTGCATTTTGCTCATCTTACTTTGTCTACATAACAAATCTTCAAGAAATTAAAATTACTTTCCACAAAGATTGAGAAGGAGTAACTCAAAAAGGTTTTGTAGTTTCAGGCAGGCATAGGAGACTGAAAACTTGGCCAGAGAAATTGAGATGAAGTGAGTAGGGAAGGCAAAGGTTTAGGAGAGAAGAGGAGGAGATAGGCAGGAGCTCATATTTCACGGTTCTTAAAAATCATTAATTTTGCAGACAGATAACATARTCCTAGGCAGGATTTGCCACTGAGGTCYGTTGTTAATGCATGTGTTGCCAAGGGCATGACAATAAAGAAACTGATGGATGCTGTTGGCAATATTTACTTATCTGCTTCTATAATTATAGCAATTAAGTTCACGTTTCTTTTAGCATACACATCAGGACTGAACTCAGTTTGCCTTTATGCAAAAAAAGCTTAGGTTTTTGCTCTTCTTTTTTCCCTCCCTTTGTTTTCCTATTTTATTTTATGTTTTAGCTTTTATGTCAGAGATCAGAGGAGAAAAAAAGAAAAATATCTATATTTGGAAGGGGAAGAGAGAAGGAGGCAGAAAAGCTTCATTGCTATGTGTGGAAAATTTGTAAATTGCAGTGGTGGATAGAGAGACAAGACCAATCCTTCTCTCTAAATGGTTGTACAAGGTACAACATGAAGTCCCACACCTGGATTTGTATTCTCCAGTGTGTTTAGGATGAACCAAATTGAGAAGCTCCATGGAAAAGGCAGGGTCAGACCATACACACTCCAATGTATGCTGAAGACATACCTGGGGCAGAATTCACACTGGATCTTTCTACACTGGTTTATCTTGAGCATGTAGCCAAAGGAACTTTTACTGATCTTGTCTCCAAACTGAAACAGTGCCAAGCCTCCTTCTCTRTCCTTCAAATAAGAGACTTGATCGAAGTAACATGAAATAAGATTTGAACATATATTTTAATTTTTGAAACATCTTCAGCTTATGGTAACATAGACTTGTTCAACGCTTGTTCAGTGCTTGGCATTGAATGCTAACTTTGGGTATGGATTCTGTATGCTGTGCAGGAGGAACCACAACCACTGGCTTCAGCACAGGTGTAATTTATAATAGACACAGCAAGAGTAATGAACATGGTATTTCCTATATTCCTGTTTCAAGGCATTTATGTAAGGTGCACAGAAAAGACAAGGTTAGGTAACAGGTCTGTGTGTCTTTGTGCTTAACATGTGTGGAAACTCAGAATGGATGGAGGCCTTTGGATACAAATGTCTGCACCACCTTTATTTACACAGAAGGGTAAGACAGGTATTCAACATCTTTCAAAACAGAACTCAGTCCTAAGAATTAGTTGGACCCCTGCATTCTTCCTTTTCTCTGTGTGGAGCCAAGATGCACCAGAAATGGCCTAGAGAACTTAYATTTTAACTGGATGGCTGGCTTTACACATTGTTTCAAATGGAAACAGATAATTAAAGGAAGTAATTGCTACATATTACTTTGTCACAAATAAAATAATGGCAGGGCAGTTACGTTCTTCTGCACTATCCAGAAAGCTCTACATACTACTTTTCATATGCTTTTATATCACATATGAAATTATTGGAAGAAGAAAAAAAAGAAATTATTAGAAGAAATAATGTTCTCACAAATAAGGGATTTTTTAAAAAATAAAAATGATTCCTCATTTCATTTTTGATTGTTAGCAACTACAATCTAACTAATGCTATAATTCTATGCTGCATTTTAGTTTCAATTTATCATTGCTTGAAAACTGAAGTGATGGTAAATTATCTTTAATCATGTGAAAGTGGTACATAAAAAATAATGATAATGAAAATAATAGTTTTAAGCTAAAAAAAAATCTCCATAGATCTTCATTACATATAAATGAAATATGGAGTTGAAGAGTTACATGAAATTCTTAAAAAGGCCGGTCATGATTTTTAATTCTGGAGACTCACATTATATTTAAAACAAGACAAAATGTGCCTTTCCCAACAGCCTTTTTAATCATCATGGTAGTTACTATCGGCCAGACAAGAACTTATGAAGTATGGCATTGCTGTCGGCAAAACTATTTATCTGCATGACACTGTATGTCACTTTTGAACTTCGACTTGACATCCATAAAATTACATTTTCATCACACTGAAAGATCAAGCTTTCTGTGCTGACTCACTTGGGTCAATGTTTTGCAAATGACTGGATTTACCACTTGAACCATAAACCCTTTGTGAATAATTTTGTGCATTGATGTCTGATAGCCTAGGGCACAGTTCATAATTTCTGAGTTAAAGAAGAGGTGTCAAAGCAAAATTATTTTCTTTTTTGCATATCAGATTACTATGTACTATTCCAATTTTCTTTCTCATTGGTGGTTGTTAAATGTCTTACATACTGTTAGATTACAGGGATTTGCAGACACTCTAAAACTACCTAATTTCCTCAAGACTTATTTTTAGTATCTTTATAGTAGTTTGAAAGATCAACTGCCCCAGTGGACCAAAAGCTTTTAATTGAGAATAAATTTTTTTTTCCTGGTGGGAAGCTTTTGGCTTGATTTCCAGGTAGTGTTTACAATCTCAGCAGAGGCATGATTTTCAGATGAGTCTGCAGAATAGAAAAGCTGCGTTTGTTCCAATTGTCTGGAGTGATTGGTGGTGTTTCATCCGTCTGAGCATCTGCAGCTTAGAGATGGATGAGATGTAGCACACACCTGGATAACTGATCTCAAAAGAACAACAACCCATTGTGCCCTGTGTGCTCTGGTTATCTGAAATGCAGGCTGAAACTCGCCTCAAAACTTTTACATTAAGAAGTTTTATGTAAGCAACTGCAGGTCTTGTCTCTTTTGGATGAGGAAATATTTTCAGCAAAACAAAGCTGTACTGAAAAATGTTAGTTATCCAGGCTTTTTGAAATGTTTCCCTCAAAATAAAATTGGTTATGCAAGCTTAACCACAGCCCAGGGAGGATATCAGGTGACTGCCTAGGATTCCTTTAAAGTTTACACAGACTGAATGTTGGTACAAGTTGCAGATCCCTTGGGATTTAGTTTAGCCCAGAACATCTCCATCCCCCAGATAAACCTTGTTGTTGTCTGCAGATTCTTTGTGGAACTGATATTCTAAGACCACTTCCATGAATGTCTTTTAGAAAAGCTTGAAGTGCTCTAGCCATTGGGTCCKGTGGGCAATGTTTTATCCAAGAAACAGGAATGACCTACAGTAATATCTCACCTAGAGCTCTATACCAAAAGGAGGAATGTGCCCTATTCTATCCATTAATCCACTTCACCATAATGTCACTGTGTATGATGGAGCTTCTACATGAATGTGCCAGGTAAATCTCTAGCTTGGGGTTTATTTATGTCCTGTCTACATGTTGACAGTGTGATGCTTTGTGTTTGCAGCTAGGACAATGTGGATAACACAGGGATGTCTTGGCTGCATCTGGCAGTGCTGCAGAGCACCAAAGCTGTTTTTCCCACCCACATCCTCAAAGGCCAATAGGCTGTGGGGGGGCAAGAGGCTGGGAGAGGACTCAGCCTGGACAGCTGACCCAGACTGACCAAAAGGAAGGTCCATACCATGTGGCATCTTGCTTAGCAGCTGTAAGAGGCAGGGGAAGAGATGTGGCAGAATTTTGTCTTCCGATGCAACCACTACACATAGAGAGGCCTTCCTTCCCAGGGAGTGGCTGGACATCACCTGCTAAGAGGAAGTAGAAATGTAATTATTTTGTTTTCCTTTTCTTCCATACATGGCCTTTTTTTTTTAGCAAACTGTT
>NW_026623607.1:341254-386939 GCF_030028575.1 Malurus melanocephalus
TTTGTTTGTTTGTTTTTTGTTTTTTTGTTTTGTTTTTTTTTAATCCATGAGGTTTACATCTTATTTTCTTCCCTGTCTTGCTGAGGAGGGTGAGTGATAGAGGAACTTGTAAGCACACAGGGGCCACCACAGCTACATGCAAACTCACTGCTTTATTGCATTCTTGAAGGCAACTGGCAACACATCAGAGAACATGCTGTGTTTTCACCAGACATTTTATGCAGTTTATAAAGGTATAAAACTTCCATTTCCCTTGTGGTTTTTTACATGCAAGTGCAAAGAAAGTGAAAAATGAGCTGCCAGATGCAAGCATGAAGAGACATTCTGAACATCAATAAACTCAATTTCSATCTTCTATAGGTGACTGAAATGAAAATAGCTGCCAACAGATGTAAAGCTAGGGATGAGTGAAAAGGTGAGTGAAAAGAAATAAATAGACCTCTTGAAAATGAAGTAGAGTTGGGAGCTTATTTGATGTATAAGACTGAATATGATCAGCAAGGAGAAAAAATTCTGAGATAGATTATCCACACAAATTTGTCTTCTGTGCCTTACTATTATGCTAGGATGGATTATTTGAGAGCACTTACTCAGGATTTGGGCTCTGGGTCCCTTCTTTCCTCTTTATACACCTATTGTTGGATGTCAAGCTCCCAGAGTATCTGGGTCTGTAATGTAAGTTTTCAATCAGTGATGGACTTTTGTTACCAATGGAAATGGGAGCTTAGATAGATTTCTGCCTTTTGCCCAGGCCTTTGGCAATCAGCAGTTACGTATCAGGGCAACCAGCACCCAGGACCCAGTCTAGTTCATTAGTTCTTTTAATAATAGCCGATTAGGCCTAATACAAAATGAATTATTGTTTATTAGACACAAGAAAATAGCAGAGTAAGGGGTTTGTGGCAAATTATATACTACACAGAAATAAACTACTAGTAGACTAAGCACAGCAGTTTAAAATGCAGCTTAAAATAAAGCTTAAAATGCAGCATGCAACAAGGGTGCCCGTGAGTTTAGCTAGTAAAGAAATAGTGCAGCTTAGGATTCTATGCATATCTTACAAAACAATTGGTGGTGGGAGCATACATCAAAGTCCTTTCCCTCAGTCCCCGGAGACGTAACTCAGAGTCTGCATAAAGACCTTGAGGAAAGGCCCCCACATGCTTCCAGTGTGTATGTGAGAGGTTTCTGCCTTTTAGAAATTTTGCACTTCTCTKATAGACCAAAACTGAGACTTTTGGTCACTGTTATCGTTTTCTTCCATCTCTCTCCTTCATACCAAGGTGTTGATTCCTGGTTGGGTGCTCAGACTTTCGGGTGTCAATGATAACTCCCTGCTGGGCCCTTCGGTCCAGCCTGGGTTATCTCTTGCATGCGCCAGCCAGATTAGAGAGAGGGAGAGGGGGGTTACATCCTGCCACAACTTTTCCTGTGTGTGAGTACCAGTAATGATACTGCCTCACAGTGGATCAAGTTGGTCTCCAGAATCCTTTTTGCTCACAGTCATAAAGAAGATACAGATGTTCTCCTCATCAGAGGGCTTTATAGGTCTCTCATTCTGATTAATGGTGTAGGATGCTCTCTTACTGCTGCCATTCCTGTATCTTCTTTGACCTTAAAAGATACCCACATTCCCTAATACCCTTGAATTGGCAAAAGTGTGACCATGAGGCTGAGTAATGTGAATCTTTTTGACACTTGAGAAGTTGTATTGGAGGTGTTCTGTGCAGTTTTGGGTACCCTTAAATTTATTTTAATCATAATTACATTATAAATATTATTAATATTATCATTTTAACCAATAAGCATTTTCTATTTTGTTATTCTTTCTGAATCACTCATATAATACAAGATCCATTTTTTGTCATGCAGTTTTAACAAAAGCCATTTGCACTTTACAACTTCTCATTTAATCCTATTCAAAGTGGAAAATTGCATTTCCTGTATCAGTGGCGTTTTCTGAAAKCTCCCTCTTCTTTTCTAGTAGCTATGTCAGGAATAGTAAAATCCATACCATATAGTTGCTTAAAGMTTTTTCTCCTCCCACTTACTAGAAAATTCAGTTTTACCACTCAATTTGTTGCTTGAGCAATTAAATATCCATAGATTCTTTGCAAACTCTATGCTGTAATCCAGAGATTGAACCAAGAGCATTATTTATTGTTTGTGGTTTCTGCACTTATTTTCTCTTCTTTCTTCTCCCAGTTTGCTGCAGCTTCTTAAAAGATTGATCTTGAAGCCCTGCATGAAAGATTGTTTCTGATGATGAAAGCACATGGGCATTGTTGACTGCTCTGCCACATCGATGCTAATCTGTTGTCTAGGTTCTGACACGTATCATCTGTATATGGTTTATATATGTAATTCAGGTTATGTGATAATGATGGTTCCACTTGCTATTAGCAACAGCAGTCATCATTAGGAGTCTCGTCAGTCTGTCAGCAGCAGTCTCTACATGACTTTTTTTCCAAAAAAATGTACACTCAGATGTTTAATACATTGTTTAAGAGTTCTTTAAACTAATAGTGCTTTAATTTATGTATTTTAGATACATCCTTTCAAACTGTTTTATGTTTTCATTTAAAAATTTGTTATCACCAGTTGCTTTGGGAGAAACTCATCTTGCAAGATGTCTCCACATCAGTTATTCCTTTTTCTAGATAGTTAATAAGAACTATGAAAACACCAAATTGAGTGTGAGTTTTAGCTCCTACTGGATGTCATAAAATTGCATMTTTTTGCTCAGTAGTTAAATTAATAACTTACATACTGGGGTAGGCTTCAGTCATGGAAAATCCTGTCCTTTCCTGAGCTATCAAAGATTTATTTTTGCTTGTGATGTTCAGACTAGAGCTTGTGCAGTCATACATTTTTCCCAGTAGTTCTAAATTAAAATCTCATCACAGTTGTTGCTTTTCTTCCCCTCCACAGTAAACAAGATATGAAGGAATCACATGCTGTCAATGGGATTTAAGAAACTTCGGGATTCTTTACAGTGCTAAGCTGAGATGTGAACATGAAGTGTGCTTGCTATTGTACTTTATGGAGGCACATAGCACCTTTCCTTGTGCCTGCTAATGAAAGTCCTTATTGCACTGTAAATTCACTCTGAAGCTTGCTGCCTCCTAACTTCCCTGCCTAGATGTTCTCTAAACAGACACATTTACTGTTACTTTATGCCACCCTTAGCTACATATTTGAGACTGCCACTGAAAATGGAATSTTTTTTGGTAGAAGACAAATGTTTAAATATGCATAGAAGGCAAAATCATTTGGATTCAGGACATGAAAAATGTCAGTGGACTTTTTCATTATTTCATCACACAGCAAACTGGAAATTTTGCTGTTTGTTTTATTTTGGGGGACTTGGTCTGCAAACAGTGTTCCTCTCTTCCCATAAGTGAAGAGATGGGAATGATTAAATTCCCTTGTCTGAACCTGTCARAAGGAGCTTTGCCAGCATCAAATACTCAGGCTATATGCATCCAGCTAGTGGTGACAGGACAGAGGGCAGGACATGGGACTTGCACCACCAAGAACACCCTAGCTTCATGCTCTGGACACCTTCCCTTCAGATACCAATAGACATTAATGAGGTTCCCTTTAAGGCGTCTTTTATCAAGACTGAACCAGCCCAGGTCTCAGTCTCCCCTTGTGAGACGTGCTCCAGTCCTTTAATCATCTCTGTCACCCTCTGTGGGACCCAYTCCAGGATTTTCCTATCTCTCTTGCACTGGTCAGCCCAGAATTGGACACAGCATTCCAGATGTGGCCTCACCAGGGCTGATTAGAGGGGCAGGATCACCTCCCTCAACCTGCTGGCAATGCTCTTCTGAATGTRCCTCAGGACACCGTTGTCCTTCTTGGCCACCAGGGCACTGCTGGCTCATGGACAGTTTGTTATCCACCAGGATCCCCAGATCCTTCTCTGCAGAGCAAATAGAACATCTTGGGAAGCATTATAGAAGAAATTCATAGGTGTGTATTAACCTCTATAAACATCTAATATTGTGTTTTACTTCTTGTATTGTGGTTTATCTGTTGCACTGCAAGTATTGATCTTGCTTATATGGTTCACTGATCGCTGGTTAATTACATGTTGTTAATAAATCAATAAACCACTTTGATTCTGATTTGGTTTAAGCTACATGGACTGAGCAGTATTTGCCTGAGACAGCCATCTGGTGTAGGAAGCCAACTGCATCCTGCTCCTTACTTGAAAGAAACAAATGGATCCTGTCTAAGGCAGGAGCTAGATCCCCCAATACAGCTTTCTACTCAGTTCTTATTTTAACTATTCATAACAGCAAGAGATTTTAATACTGCTGACTCATTTGTAATCATGTGAATTCATTTTTACCCTCCTATATGCTKAGAGGAAGTGAGTTAAATCCAAATGCAGACTAAGAAGCTGATAAACCTAATTTTTGGAGTAATTACATGCTTTGAAAGGGAGGGCTACACTTGTTGAAAAATAATGTGGTCAGATCAAGTCCTTTCCTGACATACTGTGTGAAACACATGTGTACTTCAAGGTAATATTTCTGTGTTAATTTAGACATTAAGTTGTCATTTTATAGTTTAGTTAGTTGTTCAATGAATAAGTTTTTTCATCAATTTGATACACAAATATGTAATTCTGGGCTGCTGAATATCATGAGTAATAGTCTTTGCCGTCAGATGAAAAGTACCTCATAAGTACTTAATAAGAACAGGCCTTTGATATTATACTTCCAAAAGCATGATTCCTCAGGTAGCCAAGCACTTTTTCCCTCTCTGATCCACTGTTCAGATTGTCCTGACCTCAACAAAACCAAATGAGGTCATAGCCAGGAGGCCCATGTTTCATTCTTTTGGTTAATATCTGTCCTGAATGACAGTTTTAACCCAATTACTATATTAACCAATTTTTACCTGTCGTTTTCTGTTCTCCTATTCGGCATGAAATAATTTCATTTGTTCATAGTTTTTAGGAGAATGCTTGTTGGGGAAGGCCAGACCATGACAAGGTCCCAAGCCTGCAGCTCTGCTGTCATAGTTTCAATAGTTTTTCATACCTGCTGGRTATCCAGGCTGAGGAAGCTGCTGGTCTGACAGTAGAGAGGGAAAACTGAGTCAAAGTAATAGAGTGAATGGAGGGATTGGAGAGAGGATTAAAGGAGACAAGGAAACAGGACCAGGGCATGAAATGGGAATTGATCAGGCTGGAATAAAGAGAGGCTGGAACAGCAAATTTTTTTTTAAGAAGACAGGAAGTGGGAACTGAAAGTGGCACAAAAATGGGCAAGAAACACAAGGGAAATGACATTCATTGGGTGGCTCAAAGTCTGACTTAGCAGAAAGCTATGAGCATTAACTGCATGCAAGTGAAGATCTCCAGTCATCAAGAAAATAAGAGCATTTAATCTGATTGTTAAGTCATTTGCTTAATATCATATAGGATGCCTGTATCTGGCAGAGCTAAAGCACCCATGTCTTCAAGGCAGTGTGCATCTGCCCTCCTCTGGCTACTCTTTTCAAAACTTTTGCTTTATGCAATACATGACTTTCAATTATTGCTAAAGATGAAACAGGAATATTTTAGAAAATTACTACATAACCCTTAGAGCTCTAGCCATCCTGTGCACTAGTTAAAGGAGAAACTGTGCAAAAAAAATTGCAATTATGCAACAAAAGGCTACATCTGGAAGTATGTTAAATCTACTGAGGAAAATCAATCTAACTGAGTAGTTTTATCTTTTAAATCCTTCACTTTGCAATCTCAATAATTTATTTTCTTACTGGGAAGTTTCTTTCCTAAAGTTAAATGTATGTGTTACCCCAGAAGCCGTAAGGTGTTTACAGYGTGGAAGGACAACTGCTGGTACAAGGACGTGGCCATGTACAGTGTCACAAAATTAGAAGTCAAGCATATGCTGACACGCTTTCTTCACCACTTTGGAGGATTGGCCAGCTGGCAGCTGTCAGGGCAGCTTTACAGGGCAATGGATGTCTCACCAAGGTTACTGCTGACCAYAGAAAAAGGAGGCAGCAGATGATACCTCAGGGAGACAAAAAGCTAAATTGGAAGGTATAGGGAAAGCAGAAAGTAGAAGGAACTAAATCTTAAAACATTTGCAACAGGGGTTGAGGGTGAGGACAAGGGCTTTGACCTTGATGTGGGGGAACAGGAAAAGCAAGTGCTTAATAACCCATGCAGCATCTTAAATAGCAGTTCTGGTCTTCATGAAGATATTCATAGACTCTAACAATTTGGYTAGACTTTCAATTAATAAAACATTTTATGAAGAATCAGTTGTATCTCCAAGTTCTCATCTTCYATGCAGGTTTTAATTACTTATTAAACACTTGTAGTCTTGCTTGGACTATGCATGTTGGAAAATAATTTGGCCTTTCAGAAATGAATCATTAAAAATAACTCTGCACAAGATTTCCCACCAGATAGGAGCAGCCCCTACCTCAATAAAGTGTTAATATCCTGTGGTAGGGTGAATTTTTATTTTCAAAAGGTTTCTAGTTTTCCTAAGATACTTTTCCTTAAACTTCCCTTCAAAATTGTTTCTAACATAAAAGAACTTTTTCTTCAAAAATTATCCAACCATAATGTTTCCTAGAATTAGAGTTCCTTATCCACTGATGGCACTTTCTATTGTGACAAGTCTCTCTCAGCTCCCAGACAAGGAGATTGGCATGGCACTCCACTAACCTCCAAAAAGCTTCCACCTAGACTCTACCTACACCAACAGCTGTACAAAGGCTGAATGTTTGAATTCAGCCAGAATGAGTGCTCACAAATGTTCCCAACACAGCATGACCTGTCTCATGTCCATTGGTATGCCAAATAATCTTTTGTTCCCAGGAATATTTCACACTGAAACAAACACAGAGGGTTATTGGAAACAAAACTCACAAAGAGGAATAGTTGTTACAGGACTCAAGACAGCTCTGAATCTTTAATGGCCAAGAAATTATATCAACATTGTGTTTTGCTATCTACTAGATTCAGACATCTTCACATCTATATTTAATAGAAAAAATATTTGCATCAACATAGTACAGGCCTAGTTCCTGAAGCTAATTAACAGAACTTCAAGGAAAGTCACTACCAATTTATGGAAATTGGCATGTCAGGTAAAAAACTGACAATTGCCTTTACCAGCAGCTGAGGCCTTTGAACACCTTCAGGTYTTGGCTTCCAAATACTACTGGTGCAGAATGCATCACCAACACCTGTTTAAGCTGAGCACATGCCTTTCTGTATAACTKATATCAAATGATCAACAATTAGCAGTTTAATATAATTATTGTCACTGTCTCTCTAAAACCCATGGATCCTGTGGGATTTGGGCAACTTTTTAACTAGGGATTATTACTGTTATTTTTACCTGTTTCTGGTTTGTTTGGTTTTTTTTTTTTTTTTTTTTTTTTTTTTTTTTTTTTTTTTTTTTTTTTTTTTTTTTTTTTTTTTTTTTTTTTTTTTTTTTCATCTCTGCTTATTGGTGGAAAGGGATTGGTTAAAGCTAAAGGGGAAGTAATTAATTTCAGAGCATCCACCTCTAAAAGTGCCTTAAACCAAGACAATTACACATCCCAGTATGAACTCAAACTAATAAACAAATGCTAGGCTGGAACAAAAAATTGAGATCATGGGAACAGATATCTGAGGATAAAATAAAAGGCCTACAGGTGTCTTCTGATTGACATATAACACTCAAGTGATCTTTCATTTTGCACAAGAATTAATTTTAAATGTCTAGGCATTGATGAAATTTCAAGGAAAAAGTGACATTCAGAAAACACAGTGTGAAAAAAATTGGATCTCCAATGATTTTGATAAATAAAATGTAGGAAAAATACCTCATGAAATTTAGGCCAATATTTGATGAAATGTATTCATACATTTTATCTAACATTTTAATTCAGATGTTACTTTTGTGCCTAGAATATATAAGTGAACTATATCTGATGCTGAATGSAAATACGATAAAGTGTAATTTTAGATATTTTGTTGTTTGGATTCAAGATYCATATTTGTCAAGAAACACTACATACATTGGATAAATCTTTCTCTGCAAAAATATTCATGTCCTAATTTTTCTAGTGCTTACTGTTCAGGGAAAAAAAATCCAAAATAATTCAGGGCTGCACTATTCAGATAATGCTAATCAATGATACTGCAATAAAATATGTGAGTTGGAATTAAAAACTTTTTAATAGGTTGAAAACAAACTGGAAATGAAAAATTAATCAGTAAGAGCACAGAAAAGCACCATCTTTGATGCTAAACTAATGGTGGAATGGGTTGGGGAAATGAGGAACAGTAATGCAGCTTTAATATTTTCATGTACTGTTCCCTCATTTAGTAAGTATASATAAGCAATTTGTACCTTCTCTATTCTCATCAATTCAGCTTTTACAGTGGCTCTGCACCACAGTGATCTTCTACTACAAAAATGCAGAGMCTGGTGTATTTGTATTGTAAATATTAACAGACACAATGTAACTTTTTAAGAAAAAAGTCTGATTACATTTGTTTGCTGTAAAYCACAGTCATAACCTCAGGAGTACATTTTCTTAATGAAAAACACAGAGAAATTCAAGGACTACTTATTATTTTGTACAATATACTGAGCAAAGCTTTCCTTCCAGCTCAATAAAAATGATGGATACTAATACCTTACTTTCTAATTAAACCAAAGAGACAAAYATAATTGTACAAATCTTATAAACCCACATTACAGGCTTTCTCAGCAGCTCTATTTTCTCTTTATTTCTCTGTTGAGTTGTTTCCTTAATGATTAGATTTGTATTGATGATCATTTCTCATTAATATGTTATGCAAAATTATGAGTATATCGGTGGTTTTTTCACACTATTTTATTTCTGCATAAATGKATTAAATTTTTATGCAAAGACAGCTGCAAATTTGAATGACTGCTAGAATGGGTGAATAATGTTCAATATCTATATTAATTAAAGTTTATATCTCAGTTTATACACTGCCTGTTGCAGGCTGCAAAACATATGTAAATGTATGCAAAACATACATTTATTTTTAGCTCTACAACCAGTTTCTCCAAATGATTTTGGCTTGTGATTCATTTGTAAATAACTTGTTAATAATCTAAAGGAAATTTTGTGTTGTTCCACTCACGRGGTAAATTTCTGTTATTGGATTAATTTCACTTCAGCATTTGTTTTTCCGACATCTTTTTCAGTAAAAAATTGTTTTATATAAATAATTTMTACTAAAATAGAAATCAAGTTTAATCAGTGTATATATAAACACATAAGAATGCATTTACCTTGATTGTGCAGTGGAATATCTATGAGCAGATTACATTTCCTAAATCTCATTAATTATTGAAAAAAAAAAAAGATTACTTTTAAATCTACAGGTCTTGTAAAGCTTTTTCTGTGACTGTATGAATAGTAAGTAGAAAAAAAGTTAATCTACTGACCAGCAAGGTAGATATACTTTCCAGCACACCATGCAGTCCTATTTTAATTTTGCCATGGTTTATTCACACAAGTACCTTTCATGCTGAAACCAAGCTACAGAAGAGAAAGCACAGGGTCTGCCCCAGCATGGGCTCAAGCTTTGACTGTGAGTGAGAATTCGAGAGATAGAAGAGGCTGCTGGGCTGGATGTGATCTCCACTGCTGAGCTGTCATTGCTCAAGGTAACCCTGCGCTTTTTCATGTCTTGCCTAASCATGAACTACTTCTGGTGTAAATACTCATGTTTTTAAAACACTGTGCACTTCATAAGTATAAAGTTAAATTTACACAAAGACTTGCAGGAAAGTTCAATATTTAACCAYCAAATAGTAAAATATTCAGGGCAATCAAATAAGGTGAAAGATGAGTTAAGATAAGCCAAATAGTTTTTCTAAGTTTATTGCTAATATTTGCTGTTTATTGTTACATGATAGTGGCTGTGAATCTTAGGAAATCCTCTAATATCAYATGAGTGTTTTTTATCTCCACTGGGAAGGACATCTCCCCACAGATCTTTGCAAAATTTGTTCCCTTATAATCTTGTCAGTGTCTGGAGAAACTGTTGCAGTTTAAAGAATGGTCCTCATAAGCAGCCATAACTTGCTACTTTCTATTTGACTTAAATGAACAAAAYTAAATCTTGGAAAAATAAAGAAGTATCATTTTAAGATTTTCATCATGGAGATGTTGTGAACACACAGATTTTTTTTCACTTTGATTTTATTCTGGAGTTCATTTGCTGCCTTGAATGTACGCAGAGATACTGACAGATATCCAGGGTAATGGTATGAGGGCATCCAAACACAGAGAGGCCAAGTTGAGTGCTACTTCTCTCAGCTGGGAATTGACATAAGGACCTGTGGATACACAAAGACATGATGGAAAGGTGGCAGGAGCATCTGGCAGGAAGAAGCATCTGTTTATCAGTCTGTTGATTGCAYGATTTGCCTTCTTAAGGACTGGATATGGATAACTACTGTGGTGACATGATGTCCAAGTATGCTGCTGCAAACTGATAGCCCCATTTAGGTATCTTTTTTTTTTTCCCCCCCCCTTCTTCAAACAGTTCCTGGATTTGTGAATTAAAATTAATGTCTTAGCTGGAAGCACTCACTTTGTCATCCTTGATTAGGAGAGCTACATATTTGTAATCTTGGCTTATTGTATCAGTTTGTGCACCGCACAGAAAACTGCAGAGAGGTACTCATGGGAAGAAGGAATGCCATGACCCTCTTAAAAGGGTTTATTAATATTATTTCATTGGAAAGGCAGTTTTTCCATTTCTTTGACACTTTGCCTGTTAGCATTCCTGTCGGTATTGCCAGACATCCCTCAGAACCACCCGCCCACGCTCKGAACGCGTTGTTCTGCCAGCTCTTGCAAGGAGTAGTCCCCAGTAGAGAATAACTTCCTTGTTTAATCTACAGCAGTGGTAAAAATGTAATGCCATCCTCAGTCTTAGGAACTCCTGGATTTTAGATCTACATCACTCAGATAAAAGAGGAATCCTCTTTTCAGGATCAAAAATAGGGAGCATAATTTCACAGTAAATTTTATGTTCCCCTCTAAGAATGTTTAAGTTTTGTCCTATCAGAAATTAGAGAAATCCACTTGCTCTTTTTTTTTTTTTTTTTTCCATTTTGTTGTAATATAGCACCCAAGATCCAGCCACTATGTCTTCATCTATTTAATCTGACAAGCCACATATAAAGATTCAGTTCAGTGTTTATCACAGTATGAAAGTTATAAAGTTCTGAAAAAAGTGGTTTCAGATGTAATAGAAATGGCGACATACCCTAACCTATTGTGGCAGTAACAACACTGCTATAATATGAAAGGTTACTAAGACATATCGGCAGTCAAGGCTGCTTGCACTGCTATGATTGCTCTTTTTATAGATATGGTAATGCAGCTCAGTTCCCAAGAATCACATGTTGGCAAATGAGGGTATAGTAGTCAGGAAATATTCTTCCACACGAAAAGGCTTTTTTATTTGTATCTTAAAGCACCGGCAATGACATTTTCTGAGCTTCAAGGCCAAGTCTAGGAGAAGTTATCAGTCCAATCAGTGTTAGTTTTATCTCTCATTTTAGGAAGAAAAGTGCTCTTGAGGAGAAATGCTTAATGTTGTTTATGTAAAGATTGAAGACAAGGATGGAGAATGACAAGTTTTGAGGAATAATGTCTTTTCTTCCAGAAACAGAAGGAACTTCTAAAATATGTGATGCTGGTATGCAAAGTACTGCCAGCATACAAAGAGGAAAGTGATAAAGAGGACACTATAGTTAAAATGTAAGCATTATGTTCACTGGGAATAGACTAAGGTATACGTAGGTGGAAAAAGGAGGAATATAAAAATCTCTTCTTACATATCTTGCTAGGGAAATGAAATTTTGAAGGGTCCTTACACCTAAAGATTATCTAGGGCTGCATAAATAAGTAAGCAACAAGTGAAATTAGAAGAATAGTAATAAAACAGTGCAATTACCCAGGTGCTAGAGAGCAAGAGAAGAAATCTACCAAAGAGTTGAGTATTTCAATAAATGTTTTGGCATACACATATAGAAAGTCTCCAAGACTACCCACCCACAGCTAAAGAAAAGAATGTTACAGTACTTCTGCACAGTGCTGAGTCCCGGCTGTCCTCCAAGTCCATGATCACAGAACCTTGTGCTTCTGAATCATGGCTCTCATTATTGCTGATTTCTTAAGTTTAAGGGGCTGAAATATTTTAAGGGTTAATKTACAGCCCCACAGAGTGGCATGTTAACACTGTGAAACTGATGGTCCCTGCTTTTGAGGTGTGTTGTGTTTTACTCCTCTCAATTAAGGATTAAGATGCTATAGAGTTGTTTGAGAAACTCCTGGAATGGCTTTGGAGACCTGTCCTGAGAGGAGAGAAGCAAAACATCATTCAGCCTCATGCATAATGATTTTGGAAATGGTCCTTGTTGCATAAAATTTCCCAAACCTTGCCCAGCCATCCCTCAAAAAGTGCTGATTGACCTGGGTCATTATCATGCGAGTTGTGTGCCAGCTATTCAGCACCAAGCATGATCACAGTCCAGTACTCCAGCTCATTTCTACTTACTTTTTAACAACAGAGACAAGGTTTAAAAATCTAAGGACATGACTATAGTTGCAAAAATCATATTAATGGAATAACTGRTGCACAATCCAGGAGTAATTATTTAATTATTTTTCTGTGCTTCTCCTGTATATCTTGAATTTTTCTTTGTGAAGCTTTTATCTGCCTTCATAAAATACCTTGCTTTCTAGAAAAACTAAACAAATTTCTCACCAAAGGTCTAATTAGGTCATTATTTCCTATGTGAGCTGTGGCTATACTTCAGGTTTTGGATCATCATTATCTTTCAAGACCCTAATAAATGTTCATTGGTATTAGAAAGCTGCATTAGTTTTTGTGTGCCAGTCACTGAGAGTACTGCCATCAACAATGACATTGTGCCCTCCAGCAAACACYCAGACTGTGAGGAGTGGGAGGTCCTGCATAACAAAGCTTCAGCTGTGTCAGTCTTATTATTACAAATGGGTCTGAAACTTTTTAAAATTTCTAATCTTCCTTACAAAAAGCAATAGTCATTATTTCCTCAGTGGGAACACAATGGCAGGATATACARTGGGTTAATTATTCAACAAGTAACTTTTTCTTCCAAGGCATAATAAATATATGTGAGAAATAAATGTAAGTCGGCAGTTAACATGGGCCAATCAGTCCTTCTTCTAGCATTTGACAACAACCAACCAAAACAAATCCATAGAGAGAAAATACATTCCTTCTCCAGATCTCTAAAGCTCTGTCAGTRTTCCCCAAAGCTGGTATTAGCTCATTTTTATATTGTAAACACCTGTGAATTCCTTAACTGGTATTGGTAAAGARTTGTAAAATGAAAGTTACATAGAATGATAAATCTGTGGCAGCACACAAGATGTCTAAAATAATCTCCTACACTTCCTTCTTTTTCTCTTCGTTTACTCCTTATGGACAAGGCTACAAATAATATTTTTTTGCAAGATAAATCTATTCAGAGTTTTTCCACAAGCCACCTAACCAAAAACTGACACAGCCAGATCAAGTGACAYGTGAAAACAAATTTTGAAGGTGATGTGTACAGATAGTTACTAATTGCTCTCATAAGGAGTTTATGTCTTTATTCAAGGCCCATCTTTCAGAGAATGCAGTAAGTATAAACCTGTGTAGTGTGACAGAAAAAGACAGAAAAAAACCCCAAAATGGATGGGTGGAAAAGAAAATAAGCTTTTTAAAGAGCAGGACTGGAAAAACATTTTGGCCATCCAATATGGAAAAGGGTAGGGCTTAGTGAAAAGAGGGGGTACAACAGGAAAGACAATAATTGAACCATAGGAATTGACATAAAAAGATTAAATATACCATTTTACTGTCATCTTCTATAATTTTACCAACTGATTTATTCCAATTACATACAAAGTCCATTGTCCAAAATTTGTAAAGTACTGGGAATATTAAAGAAACTAATAAATTGTGAAATCCTTGAAGAACAGGCATCTGCTGATGACAAGAAACTCCTCTCTTCAGAGGAACTGGGGAGACTGAGAAGCCACCAAGAAGAGAACAGCTTCTGCCAAGTGTGCACAGCAAAGCTGTCAAACAACTGCACTTCCACAATGACCAAGTGGTTCCTGTGCAAAACCTGATTATGGCATGAGAAATAGTCTATGAATCTAAAGAMAAAGAGGAGTTCTCAAATACTTCTGAAGTCACAAAACTGGAATTTACTTTAAAAATACTTAAACTGAAAAATTCTTCTCACTTTCAATAATTTGAGCTGCTATTTCTCATTCTCAGTCCCTCAAGACAAAATGGACTTTTCCCTCAAGAGAAACATGTACGTCATTAACAGAAGGTAAACTGACTGAGCTTCATTTGTAATTATGTATTCAAATATTGCAAAAACTTAAGGAATTGAGATCTGACAGTCTTTTATTCCAGTGACCCTCCTTCTCAACTTAAATACATAGATATATGATGTGTCTACAGACACACTTAAACATGTTTCTCTCTTTCTATTTGCACACAGACACATATGCACTGCCATTATTCTTAGGGACATCAAGGAACAGTTTGAATATCTGATCCAATTTGCTTTTTTTTTCTTTTCTATTTATGTACTCAGGTACCCAAATTAGATTTTACACACTTTCAAGATTTAAGTCTTTTTTGGGCTTTATTCTTTTCCCTTATTTTTATTTGCARTTAGCACCAACATAGCCTGCAGAATGAATTTGTCTAAGCAATGTAATTACATGRCATGTACTTAAAATTAAATTAAGTACTCCTACAATTTATGGTGGAGTCCTTTGACCAGTCCTGTGTAAGGCTGGTACCAGTGAAGTCAAAAGACCTTTGATAAAAGCAAATAGGTCCTGTTATGTTCTGTTACAGATTTAAATCAAGTAGCTCCTTTGAAGTGAAGGATTTATATCGACATAAAATCAATATAGGAATCAAAATCCATGCCTATGAAATGTAAATTATGTACAAAATTGACACAAGTTATTTCACTCTATTGATTTCTTGGTAGACAATCTGTGAGGTGTGAATGGGAAACATTTTTTCTTCAAATATATTCTTGAAATGCTGCCTGCTGGTCTTGGCTTTCTGGGTTTTTTTTTACTTTGGCAGCCAATGAAACATGGTTAATGTTGAATCTAGCATCGTGAGCTAAGGCCAAATTACCACACACCAGACCATCATCTTGTCTCATTACTCAATTAAAGTTTTAGAGCTGAGAGAGGCTCAGCCCTCTCAGATTTCTTACCTGCTTGTCAGATGAAGGAGCCCACTGAAGTACAATGATATCACTCAAGCTCCTCTCCCACAACTGTTTTAAAGCTTCTTGCAGTGTCTCACTAATGGAAGTTGTCATGTGTTGATTTATGGGCACATTTTTGGCTCATTTGGGAAAGGTTTCAACAGGCTCGTCCTGCTTTGTGGCGCTGTGGATKCAAGACAGGCATCACCTTTTCAAAGTGGTGGAGCCAGGTCTGCAATTGCCTTCTGCAGCTGAGGAGTGAGGAATGCAGGACAGGGGCTCTGGCACAGCACAAACCTCTGTGATATGTGAGAGCTTTGAGTGAATTGTATCCATCTTTAGACATACAAAAAATTATTTTTAAGGCATCAACAAGGCTTTACTTGTTAGGAAGAATAGTAAATATTTCCAGCTTTACTTAGCTACCCATGCACAGGTTTTTAATGCCTCTGGATGTCTCAGGCTGCCTCAGTTGGAAAGCTAGAAGTATGAAGAATTTTTGGGTTAGGTGTTATATCTGCCAACTTTATATGGATATCTCTCAGACACAACAAGGTATCTACTGCAAAAAGTATTAAACGATTATTTTTAAAAGACTGGAACAGTCTTTATACTATGGATGTCATGCCATGTCTTTATCTATAATAGAATAAKTAAATCACTCTTCTGAGGTGACTACTTCTTGTTATTGTCTACTCTGCTTTTTCTAACTGACATTCAGACAACAAAGAAAGGTAAGGTGAGTCCTCTCAATGTTTCCAGGATGAGATCTGTGAAAACATGCTTTTTTTTCTAAATGTTTGGATAATGCTCTCGGAACCTGGGGGGAAGATCATAAAATATGACTCTGCTGATGTAATCCATCTTCCTCATCCCTCCTCAGTTTCTTTAACAACAGTTCCTCTACTTGCCAAATGAGGAGCCAACACCCCTGCTTTAGGACTTATGACCAGAAAATACAAGGTGGAGGTGTCAGTATCAGTACAGGACTTCTCAAACCTGTGTAGGTCTGAGTAGCGTGACTGTGCAACAGGGATTCTTGGCATTTTAAATTGAAGGGAAATGGGGAGGACCAGTCAGCACTGGATGTATAAATGCATATTTCTGAGTCACATGACATGTATACAGGCCATATCTATATAGTTCCTTCCTTCTGTTATTCATATGAAACTTAATTTTGCCTTCAGGGGTAGAAAATAACAATATATAATCCTCTAAACATTGACTCTGTGCTTTTCTCTGTGTAGAGAAGTTCTCMTGGAGAACCAAATGAGCTCTGAATCTAATAAATTCAGTTTAAAAAATTCCTCAAATTTAAAGTAATTCTAAGGTAAAAGTGTATAGGTGGCCTGTCTAACACCATATTCTGGTAAATAATTTTCCCAGGGTAAACAAATGTTCCAATTTCTAATTGTTATCAGTGGAAAACAGAAGCTCCTACACTTCCCAGTAGCTAGGTCTGCTGAGCACCACAATGACTATTATTACATATTTCTGGCTGCCTTGAGGAATAACACTGAGCATGAATTTAGGAAGAGGAAAAGCAATGAAAATGTATAAGCCCATTCTTTAAAAGAGGAGTTAATCTCTTCTAGAAGGCTGGTTCATATTCAGACAAAAATATGAGAGTACAAGGAACTTCTTACACTATTAAACCCCATCTCTTTTTATTGCAGGTAATCAGCTTATAAGACCTGATACATAAAACCATCATTCACTGTCTTAAATGCAGGCAGGAAATACCTGAACATTGACATGCTAAAGTTTCAACAGGACTGTTGGTATATAACAGGACTTTATAAGAGAACTTTCTATTTGACACTTGCAAAAGCACAGGGAAAAAAATTGGTGTTCAGGTACTTCAACATCAGGTTTGTTTATCATTTGTTTATCAGTCTTGGGGCTATAGACACTGGTATGAAGGTATAAACTCAAAATAGWGATCTCCCTAATTCAGTTGTGACAGAAACTCAGTGCTGAGAGAAATAGGTATCCACAGAATAATATCCTTTTATAAACTGTATAAGCAACTGAAGATGAAGGAAGCTTTTGCTTCATTACCTCAGCAGTTGTGATCTGACCTTTTGGCTGCAGTTGGTAACAAATTCTTTGTTCTTCTTTGCATACCAGGAATTACCATTTTTCTAAACTCCCTGATCTCAGGCTTAGTAGATTGCAAATAGTTTTTCAATGTCACATTTATGTAAGAGTGTTAGAGAACAAAACTAATTGCTGCCTGTAGTGGATGCAATTCCATTCACAGCAAGATAAATTGGATTTCTAAACTGTGATTTCCATTGTGTTACCTCCATGTATCATAAGAGTTACCTGATGGGCACAGCAGTGACCCTGCTTACTTATACACTGCTTTATGCACAGTGCATCATCTTGTTTTGCTCACCAAAACAAAAGATAAAAGGAACTCCAAAGTATAACTTCAGACTGCCATCTGTTGGAAAGGGTTTGAACAGAGTCACAGAATTGTTTAGGCTGCAAAAAGACCTCAAAGACCATACAATGCAAACATTAATCCCACACTGCTATGTTCACCAATAAGAATATTCCCAAGTACCACATCTACACCTGTCTTGAACACTTCCATGGACAATGACTCGAGTACTACCAGAACTTCCTCCAGTAGCTTGACCCAATACCTGGCCATCCTTTCAGTGAAGAAATTTTTCCTAGTATCCAACACAAACCTCCCCTGGAATGACTTGAGGCCATTTCCTCTGGTCCATTCACTTGTTACCTGGGAAAAGAGACTGAATCCCACCTCCTACAAYCTCCTTTCAGGCAGTTGATGTTTCTAATCAGACCCTGCCTGGAGGAGCAGAAAGCGTGACTTCTGCTCATGGACTTAATGATCATTCCAATTCAATKCTGGAGCTGTATTTTGACTACTAGGGCAAATAAACTATTGGACTTCTTTCTCTTTTATTCTCTGGCTGGAAGAACAATGTTTTTCTCACAATAAAATTGTTACAATAAAATTGTAACTCCTAACATTATAAAGTTGTATTRGGCAAATTTTTAGTTYGGATATTTCACAAGGTTATACCACRATTGAAAGAAAGAAAGAAGCAAGAGGGAAAAAGTAGTCCTCATTGTTCTAAAAACTCCAGGGGGGGAATTAAAAAGAATGAAACCTTCTSACTTGGCAGGCTCAGAGGTTTGAATATAGTAGCACAGTTTTGAGCTGGAAGCCAGACATATGGCTGGAAGCCAAACAAATGGTGTACCCCAGGTTACATTTTTTTTTTTTTTAATTTGTTCATTAACAACCTGGAAGATGGAACCAAGAAAATCCTCAATGAGTTTTTGAGATGATSTCACACTGGGAGAAGAGGCTGATATACCAGAGGGTCTTGCAGCTATTCAGACATATCTTGACAGGCTGGAGAAATGGGCARAGGAACCCCATCAGGTTCAGCAAAGGGAAATGCTGACTCTTGCACCTGGGGAAGAATAAYTTCATGCACCAGTACTGGCTGGAAAGCAGCTTGACAGAAAAAGTCCTGATGATCCTAGAAGGCACCAGGCTGTACATGAGCCAAGATTGGACCCAGATTGACAACAGGACTGGAGTATCTGTCACGCAAAAAAAAAAAGCTGAGGGAGAGGGAACTATTCTGTCTGGAGAACTAAGGTTCCATGGGGATCTTATCAAAGTGTATCAATACATAGTGGAATGGACTAAAGAAGATGGAATCCATTTCTTTTGGTAGTGACCACTGACAGGACAAGAGACAAGGACACAAATTAAAAGCCGTTAAATGTTATCTGAACATAAGAAACTGTGAGACAAGTCAAATATTGGAATAGYTTGTCCAGAGAGGCCATGAAGTCCCCATCTATAAAAATACACAAAACCTCACTTAACACATCCCTCAGCAACCTGTTCTAGCTGCCCCAACACTGACCATGAGGTTGGACTAGAGATATCCACATGCTTCTTCCATTGTCAGCAATTCTGCCATCCTTAAACAATGGCTCAACACAATGGTTGTGTCTTCTATATTAGAAGCAGGAGTTGTKTTAAAGGATTAAGGTTGCAATACTGTAATTCCACAAACTGGTTATTAGTTCAACACTGAACTAAAAAACAGTGCATCTGATTATGTGTAATGAGATACATCTCAGGGATTTAAATTCAAACCTCTGGTCTGAAAAATRCATAT
The DNA here is from genome assembly GCF_030028575.1 of Malurus melanocephalus. NCBI lineage: Eukaryota > Metazoa > Chordata > Aves > Passeriformes > Maluridae > Malurus > Malurus melanocephalus. The sequence goes on from NW_026623607.1 coordinate 360,753, forward strand.
GAACAGTATAATTCAGAAAATGACTTAGTCAAATAGTACCGATGGACTATAAGATTCCATTTCAATTTAAAGCAAACTGCTGTAATTTATAAAGCAGAAATTATATTTTGAGCCCTTGTATTAAGAAAGAAAYTCTTGAAAGATCAGATGACTGAAAAGATTATCAGCAAGGATAAGGACTCTTGATTGTCCTGGATGACACTGAACAAAYTAGCTTATAATTTCATACCTAGCTGTTGAAGTAAAAAATGGCTTGAAACTTTCACTTTGTGTGGGCCCTGGCCAGTGCCTTAATGCTCTATTCTAGACTGTGTGAATATCAAAGCTTATTTGACACCAGCTAGGCAGGCAGAATAGAATTTTCCTGCATCCAGTAGGAGATGCACCAAAATTGTATTTTTCTTTAACACTAGCATCATTGACTTTCAATTTTGTGGCAATGAAAATMCAATTCAAGAGGAAGAGATGTCAGGAAGATTAGGGGAGCTGTGAGGAATCAACAGAGTTTCAAGGGGCAGTAGTAAGGGGCTGGGAGGAGTTAGAGCAGAATTAACAAGMATTTACAGGCTTTCAGAAAGGAGTTTCTCTGCCACTCCTGGGGCTAGCACAAGGCTCAAAGAGCAAGAACAGACAAAATACCTTGGATAMAAGTTGCTAAATTTCATCATTTTGAGTTCCTCTCCAGATTCCTTCATATGACACCCACACTTCACTTGTGATAAGACTTGATGGAGCACTCATCAAGTAATTAAATCCCTTAGTTCTGTTGAAATTATCTTGATTCACCTAAAATCTACTAAAAATATAAAATCATAGCAGGCAGGGCTAGATGCTCTGAATTGCTTCCTACATTGTTATCTGTGGTATTTTTCATTATAATTTGCTTGCTTGTTCCAGTTCTGTGGTGAACTTCCTTTCTTCTCTGGTCTGCTTTCCTTTCTCAAATTGTCCATAACTCATCAGAACTGCTGCAATAAAATTTGACCTTAATAATTCACRGCTGAAAGGGTACATGATTTCACAAGGTTCACTTAGAATGTCACCTAGATTTACTTTCCCTGATTCATGTGGCAAAAACATACACCTCCCTGATGTTCCTCACCATCACTTAGTCACATTTTAACGTCATCTGTGTCAGGTCAATTGTGTGGAATTCTTGTTGAAATCATGGATCACCATGACAAAGATTTTCTCCTTGACAGAGTTCCAAAAAGTGTGATTTATTATAACTTTATTAATCTGTCTCTTCTCCCAAGTAGAAAGCAACAGGACAAAAGGAAATGGCCTCACCTTGTGCCAGTGGAGGTTTAGATTGGATATTGAGGATCACTTCTTTACTGAAAGGGTGGCCAAGCAATGGAACAGGCTGTCCAGGGAAGGGGTTGAATCACCACCCCTTGAAGTATTTAAAATACATATAGATGTGGCACTTAGGGACRTGGTTTAGTGGTGGACTGAGCACATTGGGTTAGTGAGTGCATGATTTTAAGGTCTTTTTCATCCTAAATGATTCTATGATTCTATAATGTCTATACACTTGTCCCCACAAGAAATGGAATACAAATATATGATAGTAAAATATTGCTAACAGACATGTTTATGTACATAGACAGATGACAGTAGAGAAATGCAAATATTGCTAGTTATAGCCAAAGTACTAAATTCTACTCTGTAGTGATATCTGAAAGTAAAGAGCATTAATTTGTGTATGAACTTTGTCCAAATTCATGACAAAGCAAATTTATGACAAATTAGGACTTAGATGTTTTTATAAAACATAAGATAATTCTACTCCTCTTAGAGTGTTCCGGAAAGATGCTGTTATTATGTTAATCATTTTAATAAGGCAAAGAACAACATTCAAAGCCATAAAGATTAGAAATCACAGGAAGGAAAAGAGATAATTTGCTGTTTCTTAACAGTTAAAGGCTAATCATTAGTGCTGATTTCTTTGTGAGCAAGCAACTGTGAGAGCATCTACCTGCAAGGGTTTCCCAACCCACAAGCTGGTCATGATAATTGGTTCATAAGATTCAGTAACACACAAAAACACAGAGCTTTTATTACTAACTGCTTTTAGGGTATACACTTRTGATAGGTAAGGCAAGCATGAATACATATATAAACACACAAATATATATATATGTATATATATATTTGCAAGCTACTATGAAGCACCACTAGCTAAGAACAAGTTGCTTAATTATTTATATGCTGTCTTATATAAATATTTTTCCTTCAAATTATTACCAATACAGTCCATTTAGCTGCTCCCAGCAATGGGGACAAAATGAGTGTGTAGTTAGTTCACACAGGGGTAATTCTTGGAAAGAAAAACTAATTTTGGGAASACCATGACTTACTTTGATACCTTTAATATGAATATATAAGTAGGCGTAGAACACCATTTCATGTTGCTGACTTCTGCTTTCTTAGGAGGTCAGTTTGTAGGTTTTAAAGGTTTCTTTGTTCTGCAGGTTATGGCACTTTTTTTTGTGCTTATCAAGCATGCAGCAGAGCCCCAGCTGTACCTATCGAGGCCAGCCCGAGCTCCCACTTGTCCCACTTGTGCTTGTCAAGGATGATCCAGATTCTCAGGCTAGCAGTCCCTGCAATGGCAGAGATTTGGTCTGCCAGTATTTTAGTAGATCTATTTTGTCAGTAATTTTCCCCATTATAACCAGGTCACCTACATGGCTGCTCTGACAGAGTTTATCTTTTCATTGATGTTAAGCTGGTAACACACAATGAGGGAAAACCTGGAAACTGAATGTATACAGCTTTGTTGATATAATGCTTKTATTTCCTTTTCATCTTATCATATCCTTGAACTTTTCAATTAAATCTCTGATTTACAATATCTGAACCTTTAGAGGAAAATAAAATATAAAAATTTAACTTTTAAACTTACCGACAGACAAATCATTCACACTCCAGCATTGGTTTCTTAGAAAYAATCAATACAGCTTTTAGGTCCATCTAGCATACAGCATTTATGGGGTAACTGGGCTGAAAAGATAGTTTTGTGGTAAATTCACAATAATGTACCACACAAAAATTTTTCAGAGTTGCATCACCGAATAATGTTAGCATCTCCTACTGACAGTCAGTAGCACACTAATCTTCCCAGCATTTTTTGATCACATGTGTATATTTTAATACWAGTCTGAGACTGAAATTTTGATTTGTCTCCAGTGGGTCAGACATTGCAGAAACACACACAAAACCACAGTGTGTGTATATGCTTATAGTCAAAAGTTTTTATTCTCTAAATCCCCCAAAACAGACACAAAGGTTTTAGAAAGCCTCGTAACATTCAGACAAAGTTACTGTGATAATGACTCTGATATGTCTTCGGACTGGGATGTTAATTGCTTCAGAAGTAATTCTGTAGTTTCCTTGTGTCCTTTATGGMGGATTTGCTGTTCACAGAGAAAAACAGAGTAAATTTATTTCCGCTCGAGCAAAAAGTTTCAGATTTTCCTAAGATATGAGATTTCCTTCATGTAATGAAAAGGAAAAAGTGATTGCAATAAAATAAAGKAATAGATATAAAAGTATGACAGTAAGAATCTGTGTGGGAGTGAAGGACAGTAAGTGGAAAGGGAAAATCTTCTAACTTACACATTTTATGAAAAGGAAATCTTAGTTTAAACAAGTTTGAAACAAACAATAAAGAAACAAAACTTTATCTATTGGTCATAAGAAGGGAAAATGAAAGATTTATTATCCGGCAAAATTGAAACTGGAATAAAAATCTAACCGCGTTTTTTGTTTTCCAATTTGCAAATATATTTCMTTTAGCTAATTAGCTTCAAATTAATTGAATAGTTTATATCCTACTAACATAATGTCCTGTGGTTACACAGCCAAATCTATCCTTAAAATAATGGAAAGATTTTATATTAGAGCTATAGCCATAACAAATTTCAGCAGATGGAGAATCCTATTTTTAATCATCAAAGCACTAAACAAGGAAAATGGAATCAACATCTGAGCACTTATCCCATAGAAATTTATGTACATTTTACGTTTGCTGTGGTGCACCCAAATGACAAAATCCAAGACTATGACTATATTTTTTTAGCAATTTGTAGAAGATTAAGTGTAAAAAAATCCACAAGCCATGAATTGTTTAGCTGGTAGGATCTAATATTACAAGCAATGCAGAATTGAAGAAGACAYAAAATACAAACAAACACCAACTACCCCAAATGGTAAAGTCTGGACATAATAGCCATAACATAACATTGCATTTTGCATGAAAACACACAGAAAATTCCATAGAAGTTGCATACAAGTATKATAAACATGACAAAACCTTGTCAAAATGGTGGCAGAACTCTTTAAAGTTCATAAAAGCAAAGCAGATTATCACAGTGGAGCAAAACATATCATGGCCCAGGGCTAAATGACAACTTTTCTGACAGCTGGATGKGCCAGAGGAAAAAGTCCTTTCAAGGATGTGAAGGCACACTTGCCTAATGGAAGTTAATAACCAGCTCCTACTGTGAACTGGCTGGAAACTAGAAATTCTGCTTGACTGGAGATTTTGATTACTTTTGTTTTAAATTTGTCCTGAAATGTAAAAAAAAAAAACCAAAAAAACAAACCCAACTTTTCTTTTCCTTTCTTCTATGGTATGAGGATTTTAAACTGTCTTTAGAAAAATAAAAGGAACTTTAAAAAAAAGAGCTTTATTCAAGTCTTTTTTAAAATTATTCTAAAGCCATAGTGGACCACAAATATTGGAGTTTAGGAGTGTGGGGTTTTTCTAAAATCAGCAGCAAAAGGAAGTTTTGTGGACTCTGGATCTGTGCACTTCAACACAGAACACCCTGGAATTTTCTATGCTTAGGAGTCCTTCTCCTAAGGAGAAGCAATCAGGGATCTGGGAACAGCATTCTGACTGAATAGTGATTTCTGGGTAAAGAAAAAAAAAAAGAAATATTTTGATTTATTTATTTCAATGGACAAAAAATGTAATTTCCAATAACAAGTCAGTTTTGGTCATGACCTCTGTTCATGATTTATTTGAAAAGCTTGGTTTGAGCTCCTTCTTTAGGATTTAGGATGATGACAGTGTTCCTTTCCTAACAAGACACATTTCTCTTTGGATAAACCAACCCTTATTCTGTCTTTTATATAGCCTGGGAACGTTTTAAAATATTTTTTTTTCTCACTGCAGTCAAGGTGAGGTCTCCTTGACTGCAGATAGGTCATCCTATGAAAATATACATCTTATAATATCCAATCTAAATTTAAAATACATAGCCACCAAAATCTTTGTGGARGTCTAACACACTTTCAGGAATAAAKGTGAATATAAGTTCTAGTTGCTGASTGCCTTGGAACAGCATATAGAGAATTTCAGGTTTATGTTATGCTTTCAGTTACTGAGAGATTAAGGAAATTTGATGTTCTTTAAATCACCTTGATATTCAGCAGTTATATTATGTTGAACTTCCTGTATCTTCCAGTATTTCTTCATTGCAAAACCTAAACTGTCCACCTCCTAAAATTAACGCTACCTCGGGCGATCTCTAGTGCCACCTTCTGCTCAGAGTCACATTTGAGCTGAGASCAGATTGCTCAGGGTTTTTCCAGCTGGAACTTGAAAACTTAGAAGRAAAGAGGTTGTCCAGCCTCTGTTCTGGGCAGCCTGTCCCTCCCCCTGGCTCTTTCATGGTGATTGTCTCTGCACCCCACCCCACTATGTCAAGTYATAATGTCCTGATCCAATTTATGATCCCTATTTCTAATGCCGCTTGCATATGAAGAGATTGATTCCGTTTTCTCGAAAAAAACACTCTTTGTTTTTGGAAAACTCTTTAAACAGCTCTCAGATTTCTCTTCTCTGGTTTTAATGAGTCCTCATGTTCAGTAACTCTCCTACCAGATGTTTGACATCAACTTGCCCATAGAAAAGATGCTTTATTAACTCYATCAGTGTGAAATTGAAATATCTGCTTTTCATAAATCTTTCTGCTATTAATAGCTTATTTTTCCTGTAAAATACCATAAATAAGAGAAARCAAACAAGTACATCTTTAAGCTGGTTTTCATGCCTGAACTCATAAAATATGGTGTGCCAAAGAAGGATAAAGAAATATCTGTGTGTTCATTGACATAAGCATTGCTTTTTCTTAGTAGAAAGTTAGGTTGTTTTTAGCATGAGAATATATTTGTGTATTTTTTACTTATACTTCTGCTACTTCTTTCCATTAGATTCAAAGCCCAGGGATGAAATCCTGGTCCTTTAGGTGCTAGCAGGAGTTCTTCCATTGACACAGGCAAAGAGAGGGAARTTTACCTCTACAGACAAAAGGGAAHCTCACATCTGACTCCACACATTTTTTTTTGCTCGTCTCCTTAGAAAAAAGTGGTTTTTTCCATCTTATTTGAAATTTCTGCAGAAAGACTATATTACAAACCTTTAATTTAAAAACATACTGTATAGATACAGTCTGTTTTATAGGTATTGTGTATTTGGCCAATTAAGGTAACTTTTCACCATTTKCTTGAGCTCCCCTACTTTCTTTCAGGCAGGGAGTTACCAGGAATTTAGTTCTGTATGTTGGAAATAGCTGCCAAGGTTGATGTGCAAACATTGTTTTTTCTGGCAGGAATTCTGGACAATGGCTTTGCTGAAAAATGAAAGAGGCACTGGTTTCAAAACAGCCCAGGTGTTTATGCATATTTTTCATTATTTTAATTTTCCAAAACTTTTTATTAAAACATGCAACTTTTGGGAAAGGAAGCTTAGATGTGTATTTTAAGTGAAATAGATCTGAAGTGAAAGTGTGATGCTTATCATGCTTATGTAATGTAAGACACAGTATGTTGACATATAAAGGAATTATCATTTCAGATAATCAAAGTGCTACTTAAAAGAAAATCATGATTCCTTTCTCTCAGATCCTCCTTCGAAAGTTTTATTTCCTTAGTTAGTTTTATTCTGTTACCTTTTTTTTTTTTTTTTTTTTTTTTTTTTTTTTTTTTTTTTTTTTTTTTTTTTTTTTTTTTTACTTTCTAATAACGCTGAATGTTTATGTAGAATGGTTTCTATTTCCTGGGTATCAGCCATAGTACTTACTAAGCTGATACTGAAACTTTCTTGACACTTGATGTGCACTCATTCCTCTTCTCATTATTGTCTTGCAAGTCAATCTGACTTTATAGTCCATTTAAGTAATTTATAAAAATAAGATTTATAAAGATAAGAAATTGCAAAAGCCATTTGGAAGCCTACAGATATCCCACATGGTAGAGCTTCAAATGGATGTGGTCTTTCTCTTGTCAAATAAACTGCTATATATTTGGTATATTTTTTTTTGCAATTCTGGTTTTAATTTAGCCACTTATTTATGAGCCAGTGTGGAGATCTTTGTCAATCAGTCTGTTATTCCAGCATTGCTGATATTCTGCTCTTCAAGTAAGCATTTTCAGGGGGAAAAATAAACTAGGGGGGAAAAAGGTCTATAAATGTATCAGATGATAAAAAAGACACAATAAATGGGTAAACTTTAAAATGTGATTAAGAAAAGCCCAGTCTGTGACAGAAGTATATTTAATATGTGAGGGATAGTTTCAGTAGATGACCTAAAACAAATAAGACAGACTTAATACAAKGAACACTCAACATAAATCATGCCAAAGCAAGGCTTATAAATGTCTCTGGGAACTGTGTGTGRTATCCTTCAGCTTCTTGTGAAGGCAGCCTTTTATAAACTGCCCATTGTCAATATTGCAAGTAAACGGACAGCCAGCATGATGGGCTAAGTTTGAGCAGGGTCCTTAAAGATAACTCCTTGAAGAGTTGCAATACCTTGGCAAATTGCAATACCTGGTAAGCTGGTATATCCACAGAGCGCTTTTCAGTCTCAGGACTAAGCTGACAACAGACCAGAGTAAAGAACTAGTGGGTAACCACTACTCTGTTAATCAGAAACCATGCTGGAGTTTAATGCTTTATTCAGACTGTAAATAAGTAAAGAGCCATGCAGAAAAGCTACCAATAGCACTTGGGGTGATACTTGTACAGATGGTTTGAGCACTGAGGACGGTATATTTATACATATTTATGTGCATATTATCCTGATGTGAAGAATAAAATACTTTCTKCCTGTGAGATATTATCTTGCCAGAGGCAAAGAAGGAAATCAGACAAAACTGCAAGAGGAACAGCTGAGCAATGACCTCTCAGTGGAGCCTCCCACTAAATGATTCAACACAGCAACCAGGTTATACCCCAATGAATAAATTACTGGCTTAACACCCAGCTGTATCAGACAGGTTCTTTAACATGTTGGTTTGAAAAATGTAAGAAAGGAGCAATATACTTCATCTTAACTGCTCAAGGTAAACCTCTGGCAGAGAAGGAAAGGCTGCAGCTTCATTTGTTATATTCTCTTTCTTGGTACATACATGGAGCTAACCTGGATCTACTAGGGCTGTGGACAGTGATTGTGAAGAAAACATTTTACTATTTTAATTACCTAGTTTCCCTGTTTCCACCTGACTAAGACCAGCAAACAGTTTGGGATATTTTTAGTTCTTCACTCCGAGTAACCAGGCACCTGTTGGGTTAACAGTATGGATTGATTCCAGGACAAAGGCTGCTGCAGGCAACTAGGGCAGCAAATGAGATACCCTCATCATCCCACCAGCACAGCACGTGCCAAGCAGATGGTGACTTTGAAAGAATAAGTTTTGTCCTAAAGAGTAAATGATAAGCAAAAGTGTGAAGTAATGTGACCTGACAAGTCATGTTGGGGGCACTAATAGAGGTCAAGTTGCCTCTGAAACGCTAAGAAAGCGGTCCCACATGATGGCCACATCCTCAAAAAACTACTTCTATGTCCCCTTCCACCAATTTTCTGCATTTCTGGTTGATATGTGAAGTTAGGGAATTCGTCTGCAGACTGATAGGGTACTTCCTCAGGACACGGCATTACAGRTGACACAATGATATTTCAATCAAGAAAGTAATATATTTTGATCTTTCTCCTTCTCAAGCTTCAACACCACATGGTAGAAATTGTGTTTTTACAGCAGRGGCTAGAACCAGAAATCATGATGTGCTGCTCTGTTTCAGAAGGAATTCTGGAAAACACAAAAATTTGCATAAGCAGGAGAAACCTAAGGGGAGATCAGCAAAGGGCACCTCATCCATAGGTAAAATATACCATTCTGCAGAAAATATCTCTTTTCTATAGGGTCCCATAGCCTTTGCTTTCTGTTCCTAAAGACCATTCTCATTCCTAATTTCTTGCCATCTGGTTGCAAACCGACAMAGGACACTGCTCACCAAACTGCCTTATTTCCAGGCTATATCAGAGTTCCCACTCCTCATTTTCTCTATCCAAAGCAAACACACAAAAAAAAAATCATAATAATACCTAGAGTAGAAGGAAGGGAATTTCCAATCAGAACTTAAGTTACAGTTCTGCCTTTTTTACCAATCACTTTAATTAATAATAAGAAAAGTATAGAACAACAGAAGAAATTTCTGAGGACAGCATTGAAAGGAGTCAATAAGTGTTTCCTTTCCATTTATCAAAAGGTGATTTTTGTTTCTCAGACAACTGGGCAGGGGAAGAAATTCACATAAAAGTTCAGACAAAATCTTATTAAAAAAAAAAAATTGTATGAAATTGTCATGCTAGTGATGTGTGTTTCTCAGCAGTTTCTTCAGCCTGGCGAGTCTGAGCCAGGGTTTCTCCAATTGTGATGTTTTGTGCAGAAGCATTTAGTCATGATACACCATGTATATATGTGTCAGAGTCATTTGAAATGAAGGTTCGGGTTCACAAACCACAGGCTTAGTAATTCTGTTGTCATCTGTGGAAAACGAGTCATGCAAACTCCTGCCTGCTAAAAGAGACGCAGGTTTYGGTAAGACCTTGTAGTGGTCTCTTTATGTGGGCAGGATGGACTGCTACAGTCTGTTTTTAGAATAGTGAACATTGAGAAACACCTAATGTTGACAAAAGCCTCCTCAATGTGTGTGTGTTTACATGAAAGAAATACTAAACCAGCAGATAAGAAATTTATGCTTCCTGCTGGAGTTTTTTCTATCACACCTTAACAGGTAGTCCGTGGTATTTGGACCTTATTTACATCTATATCAAATTCTTGCTTCAAAATTATTGCTGGCAACCATCCCTGGCCCGCAAGCTTGCTGGCTTATAAATCCAGTTTTGCAATACGACTCACAGCAACTAGCCAAAACATCAGTTTTTAGTTTATAAGTAATTGTTTAATTCAACTAATAGAATTTAAGCTCATTTTACAGCACATTTTGTTTTGGCTTTCAAAATATAYATTTGCTGGTCACTAGACAATAACAATTGTTTAATGGCATAATTAATTAAGCTTTGATTTGCAAGACATATGACTAGAAGTCATATGATTTCCAGGATTCCAGCAATTATTTTTAATTCAGGCTATAAARTTCCATGCCATATTAACCAGAAAGGCTGGGAAAGAATCCAAAGACACAGCTTAACTTCTTATGATTAAAAAAGCTTATTTTCCAAACTCTGTTCAATGCCTGTTTTAGTGGACAATTTTCTGTGCAGATATTTCAGTATTAAATCCGTGAAGTCTAGTCAGCACAAGATTAAAGTGAAACAGTATTTAGTGTCTAGACCAGTTTTTTCGCAGACCAGCTGCTCTATGCACATGGTAGATGGTTTAAAAGGCTCCATCTTCAATGCAGCAAAGCAAGGCACTGTAACCAGTGGGTTAGGGAAAGATACCTGGAAGAGTCTGGATTCAGCAGGTGTTTACAAGCTCAAGATTTGTTTGCATTTCATGCAGGCTTTGAAGGGTATGTTAGAGAATCTTTCTCAGCTAAAGAGAGCTCCCTTAGATATATTGCACACACCTCTTTTATCAATGCTTATTGCTCTTATTCTTCTCATTGCACCTCAGCTTTAGTTTCTCCCAACTAAATTTGAAAAAAAAACCAAAAAACCCAGCTTTTTTTTTATTTATTTATTTTTATTTTTCAGTATTATTATTTACATGAAGAGCACTTATTTTTAGGGAAATCTTAAAAACCCAGGACTGAACTCCTCTTTTATAAGCGACAACTCCTCAATGCTCCTTCACAATGTACAATAAATTCTTTTCCCCTCAATTCATTCAAAGACARCATTCAGAGAGGCTATTTCTCCTACACAAGAGAAACCTGATGTATCAAAATGCAAGCTGTGTGACCTCAGCACAGGTATCACTTTCATCAGCCTTACTGCCAGAAATGGAGTGCTGGAAATAATAGCCTGAGATCAGGGTCTCTCAGKGCAACACAGGTGGTTCTTTCAACACTTCCAATGTTTTACTTCCGGTGCTTGTGCATACTTTCAGTTTACTCATTCACTTTATTCACATTGTTTTTAATAACTCACTTTATATCAGCAAWGACACCAGAGTTTGCTGCTCCATTGTCTTCTCTCTTCACTATTAACAACTTAGGGCCAATACCATCATATTGCATTTAATTTATTGYCAGGTCCTTTGGTTTTAATGATGCGAGAGACTGTAATGGTTGTTGGCTGGAAACATTTTGGGTGTGAATGTGGGGGAAGGGGCAGGCCAGGCATTGCCCTGGAGAGGGGGTGCCCTGCCCTGCACATCACACCCCTCTGAGCCTCTGTGCCAGCCCTGCAGTGGCCATCAGTCCCTGGCACTCCGGAGGCAATGCTCCACATCTGCCCCCCAAACCCAGCTCCTGAGTGGCCAAAGGACCAGAATTCCCACCTGGGGGAAGGGCTCAAAAAAGTCAAAAGGTACCTAAAGTCAGACACAAGGCAAGCACATGCCTTGACCCTACGTCCTCTTGGAATTTCGATTGGCTGAACAGCACTGGGACCAGGARTGGTAGTTACATTTGTTCTTTTGTATGCCTTTTCTGTTCTTCTCTTTCTTCTTTCAATTCACTTTTCCTGGAATTTTAAGGTAACAAAATCAAATGGGTTGAGACTTTGCTAGGTTGAATGGACTAAGCTAATGCTTTGGGAAGTGCTGATTGAATTCTGCTGTAAACCTTTTGCCAAAATGCTTTCATTTTCTAAAACTGCCAGTAATTTTTTTTTTTTGTCATTTTGACCTCTTGAGAACATCTTGTCGGTGTTTCTCCTGTAAGTCTGATTCAGAGCACTTGAACAACTGTAAGCTCTTTTAAAAGTCTTGTTGAGGAAGTTTTTTGGTGCCTTAGAAATGATGATGATAKGGCACACAAATCTCCCTGTGATTTTGCAAGTTAAAGCATTGAATTGGTAGGAAGCCCTTCTGATGATCAAAAGATCCTCTTYGGTGTCAGTGAACACTTTTCTGCATCACATAAGCTGGCAGATGCATTAAGCACACTAAAATCTTCCTTCTGCCTATAAAATAAATTTGGAAAATCAGTGTTAAATAGACTTTGAATGTAGTATTTTTCATTGTGTGATTTCTCTCTGCTCCAGGCAGTCCAGCTGTATTTAGCTTATCCTCTTTAATTTTTGAAAATATGGGAAAAATCTCCATGGTTGTTAAAAAAAAAAATCTCTCACTTTTTTTCCCACTTTTAGATAGCACTATATAACTTTATTTCTGTATTTGCTGAGAAGAATGGAAAAGAAGTGCTGGAATTTATGCATAAAAAATTTCAAAATGCATTTTGTGGTAAAATATTTTATGTTAGTAAGAATTGTAAAAATATTACTGCACATCAGTTTCATTATGTAGCTTRTTTTAAATGGGGCACAATATTTTAATAGCCTGGCAAAGACATGTTTTATAACTTAAAACTGGAGATATATCTGTAATTTTTTCCATAAAATATGCATGAATGATTTTCAGCTCCATTTAACTAATGTATTTTAAAAAGACTTTGCAACCATAAATGCAACAAATCTCAGGCAAGACAAGAAGTAATGTGTAAGTGTCGTTAAGAGCAACTTTYCATTTTGCAGTTCAAATTTTGGACCAGACATTTCCTTACATAGATAAGCTTCAGTAYTATTCTGGAACACGACAGTGACCACCAGGTATAAAATTGCAATCTGTGTCAGAAAATAAAAATTTCCAAACCTTATAAACTAATCACAATGTATATACTACAGGAAAAAGAAGTGTGCGCATCCTTATATTGACTGGGCATCCATCTGGGAATTATGAGGTACTCCACAGATTGTGTTTAGTAGCTCTTGTCTCAGGATAAGGCTGGCTTTTGCATCAGAGTGAAAGATTGCAAAACTGATATATCAAAAGTGATACATCAAAAGGACTTTAAACATGTTGTTAGTAATTACCTGCTCAAAACAGGGAAAGTTGTCACATCCAAAGCAGTTTGATGAAGCTTCAAAACTGCAAACAATATTCTCTTACCCAGTCATCCCACTTATCTCAGGCATAAAGCTTAATGGAACCAGCTCAGGAAATGARCATCCCAAATGTTTCTTATGATAAATATCTAGAGCTAATCTCCTCTATTGAGCAATTCAGCACCTGAAAGAAGTGATTTTTTACAGTAGATCCTAGAAAAAAGTTAAACATAGTTCCAGAGGGAGGGAACAGAGCTTTGCTTTTGCCTGCACCAACTCAGAAGTTTAGTTTCAAAGGCAGAATGAAAGGTATTTTTTGTTTGAATACAATAGGTTTTGTTATAAGGAAATAATTCTAGGGCTTAATGAAGCACCTTATCCAGGGAACCATTTCCATGTACTTCAGGGTCCTCAGAGAAGCTATGGATGTCCATTCTGCATGAGCAGACAGAGAGGTGGACTGAAAACTGGCTGAATGCCTGGTCCAGAGGGTGGTGATCAGCAGAACAAGATCCAGTTGGAGGCAGTCAGTAGTTATATATTCCAGGGAGCAATGCTGGATCCACTTCTATTTAATATGATGGGGCAGAGTGTACTCCAGCAAACTTGCAGACAACACCAAACTGGGAGGAGAAGCTGGTGTGCCAGATCATCCTGACATCCAGAGGGACTTCACCAGGCTGGAGAAGAGRGATGAGAGGAACCTCCTGAAGTTCAAGATGATGAAGTGCAAAGTCATTCACCTGGGGAAGAACAACCCTGAGCACCAGTACATGCTGTGGGCCACCAAGCTGGAACGCTGCCTCACAAAATGTGTACATCTCCAACTATTGTCAATATATTCACTGTTTTTCAATGTGTGAAAAGCTGCCTTGATATATTCTGTTTTCAGATGTTGTAGCAAAAAATGAAAAAACAGTATGAGAAGTATAACGTTATACTTTACATGATCAGTAGTTTTGAAATGAAAATACAGTTATACAGCCATCTTCACTTTCAAGACTTGAACATTGTTATTCATAGAAAGGTGGGATTGAAAAYACAGGAAAACAGAAATTCAGATAGTAGAAAAAATATAACTCATACAATGGCGTATGCATTATTTATTACATGCTAAATTGCCCCATTAACACATCTTTTTTGACCTTGAAATATCACACTGAAGACAAAAGAGTAGTTCAGCCTCAATGCCTTTTTTTTTTTTGMATTTTATGTGGAAAATGACAAGATGTCTGGCATATCTGGCTATTATAAGTGTATCTGTTGCTATTCCTTGTCAAGAACATACATCAAGCATAATATTCAGATAAGTAAAGTGAGAAATAAAGGTCAGCTAAACAATATTTGAGCAAATATAGACTAGAGATTGATCTAACATTCAATTTCCAAGGATGAGAAAAATATTTGAGGATTAAAGGATTATAACTTAGGTGTGCAAGTTATGTGTCACCTCTGCACATAACAGAGGTTTTGAGATCAAAAAGCAAGTCACCATTACCTGCAATGTAGACTTTGTGTTTGCTTTCTTTTGTCAGTGGCAGATCAGCCTAGTATGTAGCATAAAGCCTGTTTGTTTCCAAGAAAGCAARCAAACAAACAAACAAACAAAACAAAACCCCAAAACAAAACTAACAAAACCCCCCAAAACAATAACAACAAACCCCCCCCCAAAAACAAACAAACAAACAAACAAAAAATACCCAACACTACAACTATTCAGCTATCTATTCTAGAGTGAATAAATTAGGTAACTAAGAATTAGGTAAACCATGCTAAGTGCTCTGATAATAAAGAAATATGTGAAATAAAATTATAGAAATATTTTGCAACTAATAATTTATTTCACTATCCTGGCTGAGAGGTGTTGATGGTTGATGATTTCCTTTTTCTCTCCATGAAGAAAGGTCAAACCCAAGAAAAGCAGCAGAGTTTTGAGGAGCATTTGGCTGATTTTCAATGTATTATTATTTCTCCTCTAAAAGCAAAATAAAAATTAAGAAGTTAGATACAATATATGACAACTCGGATGGAGGCAAGGTAAATGCTCCCGGGCATATTGCCTTCTTACATTCAGATTTCAAGGAGGTGGTGTCAGTTTCACTGAGTATTTAGTCAGATGCTTGTATTAATTATTTACTCAGCCTGGAGTCCTATGTAGCAATAGAAATAGAAATACATATTTTTTACACTATTAAAACTATCATCAAAAACTGTTTCACCAAAAGTACTTGTTTAAAATGTTGCAGCATTAGTGTTACAAGTTATAGCTKCAGTCCAACTCCCATTTCATTTTTTAAAGATCTTATGTGGACATGTGTATTTATGTATCTATGGGTGGGAGGATGATAGAAGGTATATGTGAATGCACATATGCCTGCATATAAAATACCGGGTACATWCGATAGAATACAGGACAGTTTACAAACTAGTGACATAATGCTATTTATGCAACAGTCTAAAAGAATGTCTGGTGCATAAACACCTCTGTGATATCAGAGGAGTGCCAGTATTTTATTCTGGACCAGAAATACACACAGGACAATACCAGTAGCAAGATATTTAATTTAAATATTAATTATATTCTGTCTCCCCCTAGAAATTTATCTTTTTTTTTAAACAAAGGAAAATATTTGAAGGTAGTAGTAGGAACACAATTTGCAAGTGATGTTTCAGAAGAGTTTTGCACAGTGAGAGTGTGTTGTGGGTTAAGATTTTTCCCCTTTTGTTCCCTTTCTTTGGGAATTTCTTCTTTCCCATTTGTTGCTGGGATACACTAATTGCCAGATCGTCCTTTGGATGGCTGGGCCATTAGTGAAGACAATGATACCTATTAAGCCCTGGGAGAGTTTGTGTTTCTTGTATGGTTGGGGGGGGGGGGGATGTGTGTGTGACTTCACGTCCTTCGCTGCTTCATTGAGAGAAGGAGGTCTACCCGCTGGTTGCTCGGGGGAGAGGTGGCCTGCCTTTTTTTTTCGGCAGAACCCAGCATCTCCGCTCATTGGGTTCCTGTTCGTTGCACGGTGATCTTCACCCCTTGCCGGGGACTCCCTGCGATTTCCAGCATCAGGGGTGAGCTCTGCTCCATCCGGTCTTGCAGCCGCGGGATTTCTGCTCGTCTCCTTGCCGTCCTGGATTTCTTGCTGTCCAGAGGAGCACCGAGATCAGTGTTTCTGCTGTGAGTTTTGCAGAGAAACTTTTCTCATCCACCTCTGCCATTTTGTGTCCACCATTGTTGACGCGGAAGATCTGAGTCAGCCGGGACCCGCGGCACAGCGCCCCCTGCAGCTGCTGGGGAATCATCGCACCCGCCCTGCCCGGCCGGGACCCAACAGCGCCCCTGCCGGCTGAGACTGTAACTGCACCAAAGGGGAGGGTGTGTCTCTGTAAGGCTGACACTGAGTTGGGCACTGGGCTGGTTGTTGCTGTTGTTATTGTTACTTGTTTCACCTTGTTATACATATTAGTAAAAACTGTTATTCCCTTTTACTCATATTCTTGCCTGAATTCTTCAAAGCTATAATAATTCTGAGGGAAGGGGGATCATATCCACCACTCCAAGGGGGGTCCCTGCCTTCATCGGCAAACACCTGTCTTTCAAACCAAGACAGAGTGAAAGACATTAAAGATATTAATTATCTTAAGAATAAGATATGGATTTATAGAGGATATAAAAATCAGTAAGTTTGGCAGCWGGATATGTGTTTTAAATTACTTTTTTTTCTGCTACCTTATGTATTATTCTAATATATGAAAACTGTGATTATTTTCTGATGTGAAATTGGTATGRTGTTATTCTTATTTAAAGTTAGTTATTGGACTTCGCTAAAGTCCTTGAGAATTTTTATTTCTAACTTGAATAAGGTCTTCATCTTTGACTTTTCTACCTTTGGTATATCTGAGCTACAGAGCTATTACAAGTACTAGCCTTTCCTCATATCCAGTTTCTGCAAACTGGAATTTATAGATTCTTTATCTGAGTATTAGGAATATTTTGCCATGTTATACCAATTATAAAAACCCTATTTTACTACATTAAAWTTTTTCTAAATAAAGTAACATTGCCAAAGCTGCTCTCCAAGAAATCACAGACAAAGGTAAAAATAATGTTAATTTATTTCATTAGTTAGACTTCAGGTTAGGGAAAGAAGACCCACTTTTAGAGGTATGACTTTCATTTACTAATAATGAATGCCTCCACAGCGTGTTACAGCTCATCCACAGGGCATGGCCTTTTGACCAGTTTTGCTCAAGCTCACTTTCTTACCCCTTCACCACTAAAGCATTCTGCATCCCAAGAACCAACTGTTAGAGGATGAAAAAATRTATTGGTATTGCCAATAAGAAGATTATTTTTGATTTTTTATTACATAGTTTTGCTTTAAGGAGAAAATAAACAAGAAACAATTATAAGCAGTGAATGCCCAGGCACCCTAAGGTAAGGAAGATCTCAGAAACAGTTCTGAAGTTATYCAGTAAACTTAACGAAGTAACACTTATAATCCACTTTTATTTAGGGTACAAAACCAGATGTAAATATTGTGTCAGAAGTGGGCCAAGCACAGACTAAACACAACACAAACTATATTTTTATGTGTCTTGAGCTATGGGGYTTGGGATCAAGTAATACGGCTCAAACTAAATTATTCATACGCYACCTTATTATGTCTAAACTCCTGTAAAAGGCAGGCAATATTACATTATTAAAAATATTGTTCATTAGTGTTAGTTATCTTAATAGTAAATTACTGGCAAATCTTTCAGATTATCTTAAAAAAGATACTCTTGAAAGAAGAGATTTTAATATGCCTGAACAAACACATATTTGACCCTATGAGTATTTTGGTGTGAGCGTATAACCATTGGGGACAACAAATTCACTCATCTAGTTATTAAATCAACRAAGTATGATCAGAAGATACTATAGACAGGGACTAAGTCCTTGCCAGTTTATTAAGCTTTTATTTTTCTAAAACACTGTATGCATAAACAATGAAGCTTAAARGTCTATAAAGAAAGAAAATAATTTATGTAAAGCACACAGTGGTTAAGACTTGTTTCCAAAGATTTTGTCCTGTCATTTAAAATATACAAAACCAGACGTCTTCACATTTTCCATAAACCTGTCTTCTCCCTTCATCACAATACTCGGCTTTTTCATCTTCTACCATCAGCACCGCTACAGCACTCTCAGAYCTTCAGTGCAATACCTGTCACCCATCCTAACTTATTCTCAGCCTCTTCTGGTATTCTCAGTTCTCTCCCCCTGCACATTTGGGGAACATGGGAAATAGATAGGATGGATCCACAGGCAGTCACATTAGCATCATGGACCTGTAAGCCACATTTCTTTAGCGAACCAGGTTGGATGGGGCTGCTCCCTCACTATTTTACAGGTATCCACTTCCACAGAATGGAGGTTAACAGCAGTACCTCAGAGTTCACTCAGATCTAGCTCYTCCATCGGTATCCTTAGCATGCCCAGGCTCCCAGCTGAGCCAYTCCTGAAAACTTGGGATTCATAGTTTGATGTAAGCATCTTAAAGACCTGATGATGCAATCCTTTTGTCTATATAGACCCATAAATACCTCCCAAATAAGCATATCACAATAAAATGTAATCTTAACTGCAATACCCTGTTATTCAACACAGGGAAAAGACTGAAGTAGAAAAAGGGATGAAATTGCATCATATCATTATGGCATGAATTTTTCTACTTTCTCTTCAATTTGTCACACAATTTAAGGCTTGAATATGTAGGGACATCCTGAGAGCTGCGTGGGTGCTCTGTGCAGCTCATCAGTGTGTGTCTAACAAGTCTGGTTAAGGACAGTTTTAGCARATCCGCAGTGTGCGAGCAGACGGGCTCTGCAACGCCTACACAGTGATCAACGCGTTCAGAAAGCAAGTGCCTACCCAAGGGCAGTCCATTGGAGTAATCAAGCATGCAAAATATAGATGACATGGACACAGACAGCTGTCATTTGTCCTCTTTCTTTTCGAGGGGACTGCTGGGCACTCAGAAATCCCAAAGAAAAGRGCTAATGCAGATAGGAGATAGGAGGTGAGACATAAAAGCAATCAGCTACTGCCAAAAGCAGTAACATTTGCAGGTGTGTATTCCCTCATCTGCTTCTGAGGCAACCTGGACAGGATCATTGTGAAGTTGCAGGCAGGACACTATAAAATTGCAATGCAGTAATTACTATATTCAGCCATTGTCTCACGCTACCAGGGCTCCCACTGTAGAGGAAACATTAAAGTAGATACTAGAAACATTGCAATCAATTCTGTTCTGTAGCAAAATTACTACACAGCATCTAACAAAATGTCTTTATGCCTGTCTAAGAGAGGAATCTGGCCTATTATGTTTTCCACAAGTATTTGTCTTATGATCACCATGCTTATTGTCTCTCCTTTTCAGATTGATTTTATCATTTTATCTAGTGTTCAGTCTTAGACAGGTCTTAGTAGCAACCACTTGGCACAGTATGGCCATAAAATATTTCTCAGCATTTGCTTTGTTAGGTTAAGTGTTAAGATCATTATGATGTTTCCTATTTTTTTATCAGGAGCAGAGCTGGGATGGTAAGCTCCAGAACACTGGTATGCATGGTTTAGGTATTTATGTGCGTGTTAGCATGTTCTCCAAACATATAACACATATTGAAATGTATTAGAGCATACACAAAATAACATACTAAAATTATAATATCTATTTTTAAAGCATGCAAATTGCATGCTTGTCTCAATAGGTTAGAAACAGATGGAGCGTTGTGTTTAGCACATTTCTTCAGAGTTTCTAAATCTGCCTGATGGGAATTCCATTACCTGCACCAGCTGTACAGGTGACCTCTTTGACTTCCACTTGCTAGGCTCTGAATATATAAGACAGTGCTGGCATGTTTTTAACATAAAGTATATGCAAATGTGGACATATTTGACATGTTGCTGTAGCACCTATTTAAAATGTATGCCATCTGGTTTAACCCTTGCACCCATAATCATAAAGTGTTTCAAACTCTCTGTGTAATAAAATGTTTTTATCTCTTTCTCTTCATTAATCTGCTTTACTTTTTCCATAATCAGAATMAATTAATATTCCTTCTCACTTATGAGTCTTTTTTTTGTTTCTTTTCACTAGGAAATGTTAATGCAGTACTCCTCAGGATGAATTTTTCAGGCACTGAATGGTTAATTCCATCTTTARTTGCAAATGCTCAGGAACATCTTGAAAGCCTTCCACATTATGGATCTTATTACACAAGAAATAAGATATATTTCTTGTTTTCATGTAAATATAGCACACAAAATATTCCTCCTTCTGTTTCTSTCTCATTTATATCAAAATGCTAAAGTAAATACATCCCTTATACAGTGTTTCAAAGATACCRGAAAGCCCATACTGAAGAATTATCTGCAGTTGCATTAGTCTGTAGTCATTTTCTGACTGAGAGCAACCACACACTTGAGACATTTACCCTGTTACGCAAAAGACAAAATTCTCCTTTCCTAGGAGTGCAGATAACCTGAGTTAATATAATGGTCCTGATTTTAAGAAACCTAAAGCCAGGTAATTTCTTTGGATTTCAGGTGTTCACATGAGAATGATTTTGAATAAAGATACATGGCCCCAGTGAAGTTATGGTTGATTGATACAGTACAGGTTAATGATAATGTAGTGTTCCACRGCAAATCATAGACTCATGAAACGGTTTTGGTTGGAAGAGACCTCAGAGATCATCTAGTTCCAACTCTCTCCCATAAGCAGGGATACTTTCCATTACACCAACTTGTTCAAAGTCCTGTCCAGCCTGTCACTGAACACTTCCAGGGATGGGACCTGACATCTTCTTTGGGCAATCTTTTCCAGTGACCAGCCCATGGAAAAAACCTCTGTCCCTCCACTTGAAGCTGGTCTATGGAGGGGTTTCTGACAGTTTAGCAAGCTACAGGAATGAGGAGACAAAACCTCTTTTTTTCCTTGGATTTTGCTGATGAACTTTTTCTATTTCCAACAATTACTTTTGCTCTGTTCCAGATTTTGTCAACAAGCAAAGAGAAAATACATCTTGTATGACAGTCAGGAATTTGCTCAAAATCCAAGAAATATTTTTTTGTTGAAATCTAATTATTGCAGATAAAGATGACTTTTATATGGGGAAAAGTCTTTGTTCTCCTAATAGTAACAATATTAATAAATAATAATAATCTKGTTATACACTTGGTTTCTACCCCTTTTCCTAGTGTTGCACACACCCTCTCCCCACTCCTGCCGACCCTGAGGTCAGTGGTTTTGGCCTCACAGCAGTGAAGGGAAACTTGATTACTTCCATTATCTGGAGTACTTCCCCAGCTTTAATATGACATTCATGGTGGTGGTGTCTTCTTCCTTAGTAAGTGACATACCTGAGAATATTTTTATGTATCCGCTAACATGCTTTTACCCTTTATTTTTCTCCAATGACCAGAAGTTCCACACTACAATCAAATTCACCATGTACAGCACATTTTACCTGTATTATACACTATTTTTCTGTTCTCTTTGTTATCCCTAAAACATGCAGATACCCTTAAAAGCAGTTTCAGATGTTCCTTCCTTTAGTTGACCACTGGTGAGTTTTTTACAGCCCTRGGGTCACAAAAAGCCCCAGTGTCAGCCTGTGCCCATTTATCATCACCTCTGCCCTCCTCTGCATTCTGCATTTCCATTTCTTGATGCGTCTGCTATCTTACCAGGCTGGTATTTCTGTATTTATGGCAGCCATAAATGTATCATTCTGCATAGAACAACTGCTTGTTATTGTTATCTCAATAAAACTATGAGAATCGTTTACAAAGGTAAAAGAAAGTAGAATGAATCAGTGACAACCATCTAGTCAATAAAAAAATTAATAAGTGTTAAAGCCAACCCAAGTAAAACAAAGAGAGTTCAGAGAGGACAAACCTGACACACCTCTGTTCTGGGCCTTGCAAATTCAGTTCAAGGATTGTAGCCAGACACAAACAATGCCAATACTGTATTGCAGGTCTCCGAAGTCACAGAGTTAAATATGTGTTTTGTAACTACACCATATCTCATGAGAACACACCAGAACTTACTTTCATTTAGTTGSTAGTGGTTTCTTTCAGATCACTCTGCATTATATCTAAATCCCCTACTGAATTACCATCTGACAAATTTTGAGTCTGGATTTTACCAGAGCTCTTCTGATCAGTGTGCAGAACACATCCTGACCTAACACACCCAGTTGCTGCCTGGAGTCCTCTTCTATCTCCAAGATGCAGTCTGTGAGAGACCTGTCTGCCTGCTGCTGCATCAGCTGGGACTAGAAATTTGCACAGTAAAGGGGAGACAATGCAGCAGGCAACCTTGGGAAAGAATTAAAAAGGAACTGATGTAGGCAGAAACAGGACAGAAGATGGGAGTAAGCAGGTTTTAGGAATGGGATAGTGGGAAGAATAGGAGGTGGTAAGGAGTCTGGGCTCTCGGGAAAGAGACATGATCAGTAAGAAAGCAGCTCAGTGTCTGTTACATGTGAGGCAGAGAAATCACAAATGTAAAATTAGCAGCATGCTCACCTTCAGCTTCACAAACTGCACCACTGTGAGAATTATAAAGATAATTSAAATACCAGATGACTAATGGTCTTAATGAAATTGTTAGGTGAAATGTATCACCTAAATAAAAGCCACAAATTCTACAGGTCCACCCTAGACCTGAAATATGATACATTTCTTCTGTCTAGCACTAATCCTCTCTCTATATTTCTCATACTGGTGAGTTTAAAAAATACATTTACTTTCTATTTTAAAACAGGCAATAATAGCTCTAATCTAAATTTACAAGGATCAATTAACTAGTTATGGATAGTGTTCTGTAGGTATTGCAAAAAACATTTATAGTTTGCAATGGTCCAACAAATGCAGAAAAAGGCTATGCATGCAGACCATRAAAAAGAAGCCAAAATCTTAAGATCGTTACAATGAATTGAAATACTGATATAAAACCAATCTTTAACATAACATCATCTAGAAAAGTGGTTGTAAATTTTTTGTTAAAAAGTCCAGATATAACAAGAGTTTCCAAAGTCTGCTATATAAAAGGGAAAGAATCATTSTTTCATTTACTTTGAAAAATACTTCTTCTTTTTCATCAAAAACTGGTGCAAGAATTTATCTGCCTTTAAAAGTCACTTTGAGCAACAGCAGTAATCCCTTCTTAGATGGAGAACACTGAAGCTACCTGTAAACTAAATTGCATTTTCCACAGATGACAAGGCAACTCAGTATAATGGAATCCAGGTGTTAGACTAATTTCTAATTTAACCATAAATGAAGAAAAGAGAAATATAATCCTCAATGCAAGTTGTTGTGGTATTACAGGATCCATCATAATGAAGAAATGCCCCCACTTTGCACAAAGGTTAACTGTACAAATGGTGCTGCATCAACGGAAATGTTAATGAGTTTGTGTGGCAGCAGGTAAGCAAAGGCTGGCAGAAGGCAGCTATTGTGGTAGGCAGATAATTACAATGGAAGTCATGTCTTTGGTAATGACTAGGATTCACATCACATATCTTTTCAGTCACAGTACAATTTCGCTAGCTATGTTTATGGTAATCTATGGGATTATTTGACAGCAAGGTGACACTCTGACTTTGGAACAAATTTCTTTCATAGACAGCACAATTACTGGTATTGTGACATTCAATTAGACACATCACTGATGTATAATTTTGATTTTAGAAAATATASAAACATAAGGTATCTTTTTCATTAGTACATGAAGTTTTTTTGGTTCTCAATTTGTGTT
The DNA here is from genome assembly GCF_030028575.1 of Malurus melanocephalus. Taxonomy (NCBI): domain Eukaryota; kingdom Metazoa; phylum Chordata; class Aves; order Passeriformes; family Maluridae; genus Malurus; species Malurus melanocephalus. Next base: position 384,880 of record NW_026623607.1, read on the forward strand.
TCATCATGCTATTGCTTTGATTGTACTAATGCGTAGGAATTGGGAGAAATTTAAAAGCTGTGAGTTTTTAACCATTCAGATGCAGGATGCAAAGAAAAAGGAAAAGTTATGCCTTACAAACATGAAATTATCTTAAAGAGAAGGAAAACAGATTTCTGGGCAATGTCCATCTGTGTTATAAAGTCTACTACATAACAAAAAAAATATTTAATATGCTTTTCAGGAGGGAATTGTGACAGCAGTTARACGTGCTCTATCATATTTTAGGCTAAATTCCCAGTTAACTTATTTACCCCAATATCATAAAACAGTAATAATTAGGAGAATATTCAGGTGAAGAATCAAATCTGTCACCCATTCTTCCCTTTAYGGAAGAAATGAGAAGTAACAGGGAGAGCACAACACTGACAACAAATGTGGTGAGTACCTCCTGAAGTTGTACCCTGTCCTTGGTCCATGGCAATAAGCAGAGTCTCACACTATTTCTTTGCAAGATCAGAGACTACAGCACTCCAGAAATACTTACATGTAAGTAAGAAGTGTTCTATATTCACAAGTGATAAAACATGTACTTTGGTAAGTAGAAAGTAGTTTTCTCTTTGAAATTCTCCAAGAAATGCATTATCCCAATGAAGTTTGGCTTCTGGGATCTATTGTGCCTAGTCACCTAAGGCACATTTTATTTCTTAAGTTCTTTGAGTAGCTAATTTTGAGACCTAATTTTACACTGCCTCACCTAAAATCTCTATTGTTTCATAAAATTCGATTTTCACAAATCCAGTATTGTAAATATTAAATTAATGGAGAAGAAGAAAATGAGAAAGGAGAATACAATGAGGAGCATGAATATATCAGAAGCAAAACCTTCTTTATAAGATAAAAGCATTATAATAAATACATTGCCTTACTATAAGTGTGGCTCTTGCCCTACTGGTTAGCTCCCTTCTGTCCTTGGTGTAGGTTTTACAATTTAAAGTTATATATCTGCCTTCTTTGTAGTTCTGAATCTATATGAAATGCTCGTTATTATAAGTTATGTTCTGAATCTATATGAAATGCTCGTTATTATAAGTTATGTTATCTAAGTATTAATCAAATAATCATTATAAGCAACAATAGTTACTCACTCTGGATCATTCTTTCCATTGAACTAAGGTGTACATTTTTATACTGAAATTGGATTAGAAAAGTTAGCTTAGCTAATTTATTTATAATCGTGATGTGGAAAAAACCAATTTGCTATCAGTATCCTGTTATTTCTGCTTCTGCTGAGAAATTTGTGACTTGAATGAGCGAAACCTAAAGCTTTTATAGGATGAGGATGTTGCTAAGATTTTTTAACCTAGTCACATTTTTGTCTCTCTCCAAGGAGACAAGGTGCAGTTGTAATGATCTTTCATTTGTAGAGTGGTTTTCATGCCAAAGAATGCACAAATGCTTTAAAACCTGAAAAATTACGCATGTGAATCTCACTGTTCACCACTGGATACAAGCAGCCTCTGTTCTGAAAGAATTTTAACAATACACAGTAAAGTCTAGTTCACTTTAGCACGAGATATGACTACTATAAAGCAGGAAGAGTCTCAGCAGGAAGACAATAACACTTTAAATGGAAATGTAAAGACACCACCAAAGTTAACACACTACTTAGGAAGTGTGTCACATCGATTTAATTACTTTCCTTTTGTGTTTTGAGAGGACCATACATGCAATAACTCTCTGAGCAAGTTCAAGTGCACTTGATCCACTTAGAGTACCGTTCTCCAAGGTGCTGATTACTGTGGTTCACAAGGCAACAAATGGTAAGTCTGTAAAAATGACATGATTAAATGTAAGTAAGTTCTCAAGTGCTTTACTGATCAGAACTTCCAGAGCTTTATAAAAGAGCCTGTGTCCCTAAGAGTCTAAYGCTCACATATTGAAATTAGGATTCCTGAAGGAGAGAAATAGAGGCAGTGAAAAGGTTTGGGTTTTTTCCAGTGGCATATTTTACAAGGTCAGAAATAAGCAATTTCTTTCCAAATCCCTTCTCTCACAAATTCCCTCCCTTTAGAATTTTC